>NC_043995.1:34429670-34442170 GCF_902150065.1 Myripristis murdjan | reverse complement strand
CAGGCAGACAGACAGGCAGACAGACAGACAGACAGACAGGCAGGCAGACAGACAGACAGACAGACAGGCAGCTAGACAGACAGACAGACAGACAGACAGACAGACAGACAGGTAGGTAGGCAGACAGACAGGCAGGCAGGCAGGCAGACAGGCAGGCAGGCAGACAGACAGACAGACAGACAGGCAGGCAGGCAGACAGACAGACAGACAGACAGACAGGCAGACAGACAGACAGGCAGACAGACAGACAGGCAGGCAGACAGACAGGAAGCAGCAGGTTCTGCTCTGATGCTCTCACTCTGCTCTCTGCTGCCTCAGTCGGCTAACCTGCGCCCGGCGCCCCCCTGCAAGCCTCTGCCCCCCGACCCCCTAACCCCCAGCACCAAGGTACAGTCACCGCTCACTGCACTGCACCTGTCTGTCTGTCTGCCTGTCTGTCTGCCTGTCTGTCTGTGTGCTCCAGAGCCCTGAGGTGTCATATTGGTGTTTTCTTTCTCTCAGTGTTTCTCTGTTGGTCTGAGGGTTATAATAATATAATATAATATAATATAATATAATATAATATAATATAATATAATATAATATAATATAATATAACATAATAATATTAGGGTTATTGTTATGTTACTGATGAGGGTCAGAGCAGCTCAGGAAACTGAACCCAGCTGAGAGAGAAAGGCGGCTGTGAGCCCTCAGGGCCTCCGTAGCTGCAGCTGTCGTACCGCACTTCCTCGTCTCGCGGTCACATGACGTTTGTTGGCCGCCTGTCCGTCCGGTCTCAGGGGCGTGGCCTTGGAGTGGCGTTCTGTGTGTTTGCTGTGACAGAGAGAACGTGGCTTTAACACGTTCCACACGTTCTCCTGCTGCTGTTTCCTTCCTGCTGCTGTTTCCTTCCTGTTTCCTTCCTGCTGCTGTTTCCTTCCTGTTTCCTTCCTGCTGCTGTTTCCTTCCTGCTGCTGTTTCCTTCCTGTTTCCTTCCTGCTGCTGTTTCCTTCCTGTTTCCTTCCTGCTGCTGTTTCCTTCCTGCTGCTGTTTCCTACCTGCTGCTGTTTCCTACCTGCTGCTGTTTCCTTCCTGCTGCTGTTTCCTTCCTGTTTCCTTCCTGTTTCCTTCCTGTTTCCTTCCTGTTTCCTTCCTGCTGCGGTTTCCTTCCTGCTGCTGTTTCCTACCTGCTGCTGTTTCCTTCCTGTTTCCTTCCTGTTTCCTTCCTGCTGCTGTCTCCTTCCTGTTTCCTTCCTGCTGCTGTTTCCTTCCTGTTTCCTTCCTGTTTCCTTCCTGCTGCTGTTTCCTACCTGCTGGTGTTTCCTTCCTGTTTCCTTCCTGTTTCCTTCCTGCTGCTGTTTCCTTCCTGTTTCCTTCCTGTTTGCTTCCTGCTGTTATGCTGTGAGCGTCTCCACAGTGCAGACGGCTCTGATCTGCCTGCAGACAAACAGGAAGTGTCTCTCCTTCATCTCTGCATCAGAACGGAGGCGAAACACTCCTGACTTTTAATGTTGACCTGAATTTATTTTAAGAATTGACCAACTAATCTGGATCTAAGCTGTGTGTGTGTGTGTGTGTGTGTGTGTGTGTGTGTGTGTGTGTGTGTGTGTGTGTGTGTGTGTTCCGTGCTGTAAAGCAGTTCTTGGTCTGTCACAGCAAACCGCCGTCTGCCGCCTCCAGACTTCATAAACCTGTCTGCCTGTCTGTCTGCCTGTCTGTCTGTCTGTCTGTCTGTCTGCCTGTCTGTCTGCCTGTCTGCCTGTCTGTCTGTCTGTCTGCCTGCCTGTCTGCCTGCCTGTCTGCCTGTCTGTCTGTCTGTCTGCCTGTCTGTCTGTCTGTCTCGTTTCCTGTCTCACCTCCACTCTTCTCTCTGCTCCTCACTAACCTGCAGCTGCGACCAGCTCCGCCCAACAAGCCACTCCCCCCCAACCCCATTACACCTGGCCAGGTACTCCACACCTGCATGTACCTAGCGTGTAGTTAGCGTGTAGTTGGCGTGTAGTTAGCGTGTAGCTAGCGTGTGAACGCAGTGTAAATGGTGACTGGATCAAAGTGGAGCGTGTCTGATTGGTTTGCCGTGTGCCTGATTTTGCATAATTAGCATGAAACGTGGCGGAGTGCTGCCATTGGTGGAACCGAATCATTTCATTGGTGGAGTGGAGCTGATGGGCCGCTGCCATTGGTCGACTGATGAGTGGTTTTGCATAATCAACTCCATGCTTGATTAGCATAATTGCCTTTTTGATTGGAGTCATTGATTGGTGATTGGGTGGATGAGCGCCTCATCAGATGAGTGACAGAGGAGCTGAACCCGCAGGACGTGGATTATCCCGCGGGCTCGTCTGCACGCTAATCTGAGACAAACAGCCGCTGCTTTAATGCGTCCAGCTGTTACCACGGAAACAAATTATTCTGTTTTTATCTCTGATCTTGTCAAGTTTAATCAGCTCCTCTGCTCTCACTCACTCTCATCCTCAGTGGTCAAATCTTGTTTTTCTTCCAGTGGGCTGAGATAATCTGAGATAATCCCACTTGTTTCCTCTGCAGTTGGTCTTGTGTCAGGAGCAGGAAGGAGTCTGGGGAAACGGGCAGAGTGAGGCAGATCAGCCAAGAACATGACAATTCAAGAAAATTCTGGAAACCAGTTGATTAGTGTTAGAAACAAGTGGGATTATCTCAGATTATCTCATCCCACGGGCAGACTTCAAGAACTCTAAATGGACATTGGGAGGGTGTGATGCGACTTTTAATTCGCTGAAATGATATAAGGGCAATAAATGAAGGTTTGCTGCCCAGAACGAAGGAACCGGGTTCTTCACATAGAACGTGTAGAACCGGCGTGGGTTAGTTTGAATAACTTTATTAGCACCTCCTGGCCGGGTGGGCAGGTGGAAGGAGGAAGTTCAAGTTCAAATCATCTGCTGCTGATAAAGTTATTCCTTCCGTTAGCCCCGCCCACGCCGTGACCTCACCAACGGGAACCACCCAGAAATGCTCTGATTGGCCATGAAGCACAGGCCCACGCCGGTTCTACCCGGTTCTACCCGGTTCTACCCGGTTCTACCCGGTTCTGTTTCTGTGGTTCTTTGCATGTACGCTGAGCTGCATATGTGTCCCATGATGCATCTCTCTTCAGGTTGACGTTCCACCCAAACCCCCATTGCCCAAAAAGCCCCCCCCTCCGGACCTGCCCCCCCACCTGCACCACCCGGGCTACGCCACCGGCACCAAGCGCCCCCCGCAGGCAGCCGTCACACCTGCAGGCTTCCCCAACAGGTAGAGCTGTGTGTGTGTGTGTGTGTGTGTGTGTGTGTGTGTGTGTGTGTGTGTGTGTGTTGCCAGGTGGGTGGGGTTTAGGGAGCCAATCACAGGACGGCTCTTGAACTTGAAAAAAAATGAATGTTGGATCAAAGCTGAATGAATCAGTTAACAGGAAACAAGGTGAGAAATCCAAAGTGACAGTAACTCTTCTTCATCCTGTGTCTCCCCAGACCTCCTCCTCTTCCTCCGACTCGACCCACAATCCCCAGGAAGCCCGAGCCCTCCCCCCCGCTGTGACCTCAGCAGCCAACTCTGCGTCAGCCAATCAGGCGAGAGAGAGAGAGCGAGGGAAGCGTTTAAAGAGACAACTCGGATAAAAACACTGGTTGTGTTTTTACGTTTGACTGCGTCTGAGTCGCCGTCGATGCTCCGTTTGTGTTGCCATGGCGACGCAAAACCAGGAGAAGAGGAACTGAAGATGAGGATGATGAAGATGACTTAATTAGACAGTTGTCGGATTTCTCATCCAAGACACACACACACACACACACACACATGTAAACACAGCACGCGTACCCAGCATGTATCTCCAGAGCGGACTCAGCAGCGCCCCCTGGAGCCTGTGCCAGCTCAGTGCCTTGCTCAGCCTCACGGGCGGTGATGGAAGGCAGCGCAGACGCACAGCTGAACTCCACCCTCTTCTCATCCACTTTGACTGACAGTTCCCCCAAGTGATGTCACTTTAAAGGGGGCGGGGCTAAGGAGTAGCTCCACCCGCAGAGGAACACCTCAGGACACCTGAGCAGGAACCTGCAGGGGTTTGAACCTGCAACCTTCCAGCTGCAGAGGGAACAGCCTCAGCTGGATTTACCCCAGTGGTTCCCAAACTGGGGTCCAGGGACCTCCAGGGGCCCCTGAGGACGTTCCACATGTTTTCAGCTCAATGAGAGAAAGCATCAGCATGACTGGTCTGAGGCTGCGTCCACACCAAGGTGATTTTATTTTGAAAACACAACTTCCTCTCCCTGTTCCAGAATTCTGTCCAGACCAAGACGATGTTAAACACCAACGAGCGGCGTCCCAGCGCCACTTTGGTCCTGTTCCTCTGTCCAACCACCTGCATCCATCTGTGAAGCTCCGCCTCCTCTGGCCATGTGAATCACTCAGCCACGTTTTTGTGTCACTCCACTTCCTGTCCCCCTCAGGTTTGGACGTTGTTGAGACATTTGGAAGCCGATTAAACTCTGGGATGTCAAGAAACGACAGCTTACGTTTCAGAGGTCAGAGGTCAGAGGTCGGACAGGATGTGGAAACAGGCTGGTTATCTAGAAGGCAATGCAATAATAATAAAATACAGAAAAATATCTTATCGGTATAGGCTTCAGAAATGCTTCCATCCAATGGCAATTGAGTTTTTTGTTGTTTTTTTTTTTTAAATTACTAAAGTTGTGTTTTCAAAAACTCTGTGTGGACACAGCTCAAAGCTTCACCAGGTGGACTAAAGCTTCACCAGGTGGACTATGAAAAGGAGGTCTGAAGTGTCGGCCTCAGTGATCCGGGAGTTCTTGGACAAACAGCCGCTGGCTGAAAACAGAAGTGACTTTGGGAGATAAAATGTGGGATCGTCTGCAAACTGTTGCCTAACTCAGCTGCCGCCCGCCGCCGTCGCCCTGTCTGCCGCAGCGAGCCGAGGAAACCGGCTCCTCACCAACAACAAGCCTTACCGCCGGGGGACGTCCCGCGTGCCGGATCAGGTTCTTTACCGTCGTCCCAGCCTTGACATTTGTGTTCAGACAGCCGGGAGAATGTACGCCGCGTGTCCGTCAGCTGTTATCATGCCAAAGAAGAAGAAGAGCCCGAGAGGGTTTGGCTGGTCCTCGCCGTTCAAACTGTTGCCTTTTGAATTTGATTCAGTTTCCTGAATCTGGACAATCATGTTTTTATTAGGATTTAGAGCTCAGCCTCCTGCTGCATAGCATGAACTTATTTAGCTAAAAAAAAAAAAAAAAATGTAAAACCTCATAAAAAGTTTCTACTCCTTTTTTTCTTTTTCTTTTTTTTCTTTCTTTGCTGTTTCTCGACACCAGAAGGACACTGACTGGCCGCCCCTTTGGACCAATCAGCCAATCTAACTCCGTCTAACACGAGTGGATCTACAGTCATTTTTTATTGAGCCTTAAATAAAGTATATGATTGGCTGTGTGCCTCTGGGGGGGCGGGGCTCTGACACATGAGACCAGAAGAGTCTGAGATCAGGGAAACTTTAATCTGCTTTACATCTGCATTAACATACAGCTTCAGTCTCTGGATTATAATCTGACAGAGTTTAGCTGCTGTTAGAGAGATGGGAAACATAATTTTTTATTAAAATGCTTTTTATTGTCATCATGGGGTGAGGAAACATCCTGACGTTGTTTCTCTCAGCTGATTTCAAACCAGTGGTTTTTGTTGGAGCTTTAGCTTTAGCTTTAGCTTTAGCTAGCCATGGCCTGCTGCTCCAAGCCTCCAGAGCTGGAGTGGATTAAATCTCCACTTCGTCACTGCTAGTGGACTTCAGGAAGCCTCCCTCCCATCTCGGTGGAGGACGAAGACAGAACTCAGAGATAGTAAAAGAAAATTCCTGTTTCTCGCTGGGTTTGCCATTCCTTTAACGCCTCTCAGGTCATGTGATCACAGCAGACGGGACTTCCTGTCGGTCCGTCCCCAGCGATGCAGCTCACCTGCTCCTTTCTTCTCTTTTCTTTCTTTGATTCCTCTGTCCATTGTCCCGGCTCACTCTGTCCCTCCTCACACTCACCTGTCCCGTAAACCCGTCCCGCCCGCGGCGTCCAGCCTCTTTATGTTCCTGACAAAGACGCCGCCATCTCACCGCAACAACAACCAAAAGCCTGGTGTCACATGAGCACACGGCTGGGCGGGGCGGCATCCGTGATGCCAGATTAGATATCATCTGGGATTTTGGATTTTTAAATCCTGTCATGTAGAAGAAGCTGTTGTTCCTGGTGGTCCACGTGCCAGATCACACGTCTGCAGGCTGGGAACATCTGATCCAGCCCCACAGTATTGATTATTGATTATATTCTGCCCAGCCCGACATTAGCAGCTCAGTGTTTCTCCCAGAGAGTATATCCGATCATTCATTTGACTGATTGATTAACTGGTTGATTGATTGATTGATTGGCGTTCCCTGTCCGTGTGTTTGCTGCCGGGGGCAACGGCCTCAATTAAACAAACTGCTTCTGCTTTGTGTCTCCTCTGGTTTTCTTGTAAATATTTCAGTTGATTTTTAGGCTGAGGCGATTATGATGATGATGATGATGATGATGATGACGATGATGATATTGATTTTGTTTATCTTATTGATGAGTTGATTGATTTGCAGGGATGTCCAGTGGAAAATGAGCCAACAGAAACCCTCAGTTTAAATTAAAGAACTCCTTCTTCCCTGGAGAAGCTCATCCAGCCAATCAGCTGAGAGCAGGTGAGTCAGGTGGGTGGAGACGGCGCTCTGAAACATCAGCATTAAGAGCCGTGATGACGACCTCAGCCCTCCTCTTCCTGTTCCCTGGCTGCACGGCTGCTGTGTCTGATGGGAAATGAACACACACCTGTGCTGCCCCCTGCTGGCCATGTCACAGGCCTGCAGCTGATCCCCTCAGCAGATTCTACTCTGACATGGGATTCAGGAACAAGGAGATCCTGCTGATCTGAGCCCAGAATCAGCAGATTGTTTTCTTCTGAATCGGCCCAAGTCACAGCAACGTCTCTTCAGAGTCCAGATGCTGAGGAGGAGGTTGGGATTCTGGACTTTTGGGAATTTACTAAAAATGTACTATTTCAGAATTTCCAAGTTTTTCCTTCTTGGAATATTACCACAATTCAATTCAATTTTATTTATTTGTATAGCCCAGAATCACAAATTACAACTTTGTCTCTTGGACCCTCACATCGGATGAGGAACAACTCCCTAAAAAACCACCTCGCCTGGATCCATGTTTTCTCCCTGCGGAGGCCCTGATAGGCTGCAGAAAGCAACTTCAGCCCTGCGTTCCAATACTCACACTACCACACTATTTAGTAGGGAAAAAAGAATGAGTATGTCCCAGTACACAGTGTGTCAGATGCAGTATGCCAAAAGTACCAGGATGTTCTACTACATCACTCAGATTTCACAGTCTGCATGTCAGCATGCTGCTCTGGCCATTCTGACCCACAATCCTTTGCACAGCGGACGTTACGTCGCACTGACTGAGTTGCGTGTACAAGCCACGCCCACATACAGAAGACAGCACACACACACACACACACACACACACACACACGGCCCTCACCTGGCTCAGGTAGAGCAGCAGGTACAGGAAGACAGCAGATCAGAAATCAGACAGAGGACAGCGCAGTATGAAACAGCACCGCCATTTTGACAACAACATTCAAATGTGGAGCTACGGACGGAGGAGGAAGTGAGCGAGAGGGGCGGAGCTCAGGGAGGACGCATGGAGTGTGTCCCAATAGTATGCATACACATGCATACTGCATACTTCACTGCATACTTTGTAAGGGCAGCTGCAGTACATACTAAAAGTAAAAAGTATAAGTATAAGATTTGGAGCGCAGGGCAGGACTCTCCTGGAGCCACTAGGGGTCAGACTTCCAGGTCAGGACAGCATCACTTCCTGTCTCAGAGCAGCATCACTTCCTGTCTCAGAGCAGCATCACTTCCTGTCTGTGCAGCCAAAATGCATCTCGGAGCGGCTCAGAGGGGAAGAAGCTGCAGCCTCACAGCGGGACATGAGCTCGACTGTCTGCTGCACACACACACACACACACACACACACACAGTGGTCATGGTAAAACAGATGTGGGATCAGTGTGTGTGTGTGTGTGTGTGTTTGACGTCTCGGTTTATTAGAATACAGTTTTACTTCTGTCTTCGGTCTGAGGCTTTTCAGAATAAAAGCTCCAGTTCCCTGTGACCAGCCAATGAAAACACCAGCAGCTCCAGTTCTGTGCACCTGTGCTGGAGGGTGTGACACTGCAGCAGGTGTGCAGCAATCCTTTTTTTTTTTTTTTTTTTTCATTCTGATCCAATTCCAATACTAGAGCTCTTTTTTCTTGATTTTTACAATTATTATTATCATTATTATCATTATTATTATTGCTGTTATTATCATCACACAAACACAAACTCCTCTGATGTCCCGATAAACCTGAACACATCACACCCTGATGAACCTGAACACATCACACCCCGATGAACCTGAACACATCACATTCTCATGAACCTGAACACATCACACCCTGATGAACCTGAACACATCACATCCTGATGAACCTGAACACATCACATCCTGATGAACCTGAACACATCCTGATGAACCTGAACACATCACACCCTGATGAACCTGAACACATCACATCCTGATGAACCTGAACACATCACACCCTGATGAACCTGAACACATCCTGATGAACCTGAACACATCACATCCTGATGAACCTGAACACATCACAGCCTGACGAACCTGAACACACCCTGATGAACCTGAACACATCACATCCTGATGAACCTGAACACATCCTGATGAACCTGAACACATCACACCCTGATGAACCTGAACACATCCTGATGAACCTGAACACATCACATCCTGATGAACCTGAACACATCACAGCCTGACGAACCTGAACACACCCTGATGAACCTGAACACATCACATCCTGATGAACCTGAACACATCCTGATGAACCTGAACACATCACACCCTGACGAACCTGAACACATCACACCCTGACGAACCTGAACACATCACATCCTGATGAACCTGAACACATCACATCCTGATGAACCTGAACACATCACATCCTGATGAACCTGAACACATCACACCCTGATGAACCTGAACACATCACACCCTGACGAACCTGAACACACCCTGATGAACCTGAACACATCACATCCTGATGAACCTGAACACATCACACCCTGACGAACCTGAACACACCCTGATGAACCTGAACACATCACATCCTGATGAACCTGAACACATCCTGATGAACCTGAACACATCACATCCTGATGAACCTGAACACACCCTGATGAACCTGAACACATCACATCCTGATGAACCTGAACACATCACATCCTGATGAACCTGAACACATCACACCCTGACGAACCTGAACACACCCTGATGAACCTGAACACATCACATCCTGATGAACCTGAACACACCCTGATGAACCTGAACACATCGTGATGTGAGGCGTCCAGCGATGCCCCTAATTTTCATAAAGTAGCCTAGACCACTCCACCAGAACACACGCACACACACACACACACACACCCAGACTGCCTGTCTGTCATGTGGTCTGGCTGTGCTGTGAGAGCGGCGGCTGAGGTCGGAGGTTGTCCTAAAACAGGCGGCGCTCAGGTTCTCAGGCCTGTCAGTTATTTCAGTCTGATTTCAGAGAAGCTTCAGAGCCTGTCGTTATTCTCGGCCGCGGTGCTGTGGCGTGCACGTACGTGCACAGTGTGTGACATCACAGCCGGCGGCCGCCCGGTGGAGGTGTGAGGTGTGTGTCTGCCAGGTGGACGACACGGTGAAGCTCAGCTGCAGAGTGTCCCCCCCCCCCCAGAGGGCCACCACCCCCACCTAGGCCATTATTGTAAAGAACAGTCTGCTCTTAATTAACCTGCCTAGTCAAATAAAGGTTGTTGATGATGATGATGATGATGATGATGATGAGGATGATGATGATGATGATGATGATGATGCTGACCCTGTGAGCTGAGCTGAGGCTCCTGGGCCTCTGAACTCCTCACAGAGTGAATTAGTTTGGTCACAGGCCGAGTCACAGCTTCCCAGCAGAGACGAGTCAGCGCCGCTTTCAGCAAGAGATCAATAAAAACTGAGATGAGCCTCAGCTGTGTGTCAGAATAAAAGCCCAACCCCCCCCTCCCTCCCCCGCCTGACCACATGCTGAAGAGGAAGTTGGTGAGGCCGCTTCCTGAAAGTCTTTCAAGAAGCACTTGCACGCAACCTCTCACACACTTACACACTTACACACTTACACACACACACACACACACACACACACACACTTACACTCACCACACACACTCACCACACACACACACTCTCTGGCACACTGTCTTCTCTGTCAGAGCTTCACAGGCGACAGCAGAAGCCGCTGCAGGAGGGAAACAGCAACCAGCTCTGCATCGAACACCTGTCTGTCTGACTGTCTGTCTATCTGTCTATCTGTCTATCTATCTGTCTATCTATCTATCTATCTATCTATCTATCTATCTATCTATCTATCTATCTGTCTGTCTATCTATCTATCTATCTATCTATCTATCTATCTGTCTGTCTGTCTATCAGTGTGTGTGTGTGTGTGTGTGTCCTGTTCACCATGTGGCTGCTGGTCTTGCTGGTCCTGCTCGTTCCGCCGGGCTCCAGCTGTTGTCCTCTTCCTCCTCTTCCTCCTCGGTTCTCCTTCCTCCTCAGTAAGTAAACCACAGAATAATCATCAGAATAATCATCAGAATAATCATCAGAATAATCATCAGAATAATCATCATGCTGTTTTCCTTTAGAGCCTGTATTTGGTTGTGGTTGTCTTGGGGCTGTGGGTGGTGACGGGGTTAAAAAATCATGTGTGGAGTTTGTAAAGACGAGCGACTTTGTGAATATTTCTGTTTGGACCCGTCACACTGCTCTGGGCTCCCACCTCAACACACAGACACACACACCACCCTCTGTGTGTGTGTGTGTGTGTGTTATTCTGGAAAATCAAACTTATGATAGTCAGCAGTGACAGTGATATTTGTGTACTGATTAAATTATTCAAATAGCGCAAAATGAAATAACATAAAAATATAAAGTACATATATGTAGGCTATATATGTACTATATATACAATGTATATATCTTACAGTACATATTAAACTAAATCTAATGTGTATTTAATAAATTATTTAAAAATCACAAATTAGATTTAACTTAATAAATATTGTCAGATTATAGATATTGATATGTGAAGATCTTTGACCTTCACACACACGCCGCGTGCACACGCACGGATTTTAGAATCCATCAGCTGATAAAAGTCGTTAGACACAGAAACCTCGCGCTCTGAGTCCAGCGTGTTTTATTACTCCGTGCCAAAACCCTCAACACGGGACCAGAAGCAGCCAGGACGTCCCGACTCATCAGCTCAGAAACTGGACTGACGGCTGGAGGCGCTGCACTCAGCAGCTCCTGGACCAGCAGCTCCTGGACCAGCAGCTCCTGGACCAGCAGGTCCTGGACCAGCAGCTCCTGGACCAGCAGCTCCTGGACCAGCAGCTCCTGGACCAGCAGGTCCTGGACCAGCAGGTCCTGGATCAGTGTGACAGCCTCAGCTCCTCTGTGATTGACAGGCCGTCACTGTGCTCCATCAGGTTTTTAACCCTATAAAGCCATTCATATAATTTATGATACACATTTTCAATTCCGTTTTTCGTTTTCGGTTGAATCAATACTTGACCAAAATCCTGTTGTATACCTTTGAACACTTCCCCTGTTCACCCTGGACCATTGGCACTTCAAGTACATATCATATATCAAACACCAGAAAGGTCACGTAATAACACATTTTTTAATTTACTTTTTTTTAATGTATTTTGTTATAGGACTAAATTAAGGGTTCGGTTTCAAAACATTTGATTTTTCTGCCAATTCTTCCATAGTTCAGGCTTTACAGGTTATTAAACCACAGAAGAAGAGATGGCAGAGTCGCATGCAGACGTGACCGAGAGGTCGTGTTTATTTTTGAATGTGCGACACGTTCAGGTGACTTCCTGTGCAAAGACGCTGATGTGACCTTTGGTGTCACATGTGAGACTGCAGAGTCTGACTGACCAATCACAAACCCCCTAACACCTGGGATCAGGTACACCTTTAATACACTGCAGTAGTGTGGGTAGTACTCGCTGCAGTAGTGTGGGTAGTACTCACTGCAGTAGTGTGGGTAGTACTCCCTGCAGTAGTGTGGGTAGTACTCCCTGCAGTAGTGTGGGTAGTACTCACTGCAGTAGTGTGGGTAGTACTCACTGCAGTAGTGTGGGTAGTACACGCTGCAGTAGTGTGGGTAGTACACGCTGCAGTAGTGTGGGTAGTACTCGCTGCAGTAGTGTGGGTAGTACTCACTGCAGTAGTGTACTCACTGCAGTAGTGTGGGTAGTACTCGCTGCAGTAGTGTGGGTAGTACTC
>NC_043995.1:34389670-34422170 GCF_902150065.1 Myripristis murdjan | reverse complement strand
GCTGGTAGCCAGTGGCAGGCTACTCTCAGCAACTAGTGAGGAGGGGCCCCCTTGAGGGGAATTCCGATACCAGTGTCGTTGCACTTTCATCCTGCATTGAGCATCACAGAATTTGACACAGTTTGTCCTTGCATTTAGTTTATAACCAGTCGCTGTCTGGGGGCCCCCGGCCAGCTCGGGGCCCCAGGCAATTGCTTGATTTGCTTGGTTTGCTTGCCTTGTTGCGACGGGCCTGCTCTCTACACCTGCTGTGTTTGAAAAACTGACCTAAGAGCTGCCAGTAAACGACTCCACCATGATGTTTCCATGACAGTGCGGACTGGGAAATGCAACAGATGCAGTTTTGGCAGAGGTGAAGAGGAGTTTCCTGACCAGTGGCAGTGTGAAACCAGTGGGAGGTGTTCCAGTTTTCTCGACGGGTCAGCGCTACAGTCGCATTGCCGCTATGAGGACGAACACAACCGACGGCAAAGAGCACACTGTCCTGTTCCTCCTGACCGGTGAGACGTCTCACATTAAACACAGAATTATATCATGTTCCTTTTAATTATTTTTCAGTTTCCAGGTAAGTGCACCGTCAAAAGAAGACACTTGGTGGCACCCCGGATAAGAGCGTGCACCACGTGGGTTTGAATCCGACCTCAGGCCCTTGGCTGCAGGTCGTCCCCTCGCTCTGCCCCGCCTTTCCTGACTCTCTCTACTGTCACTGTCAAATAAAGCAGAAATACTAAAAAAAAAACCTTAACAAAGAAGACACTCTGTGTATGTGGGTGTGTGTCCAGAACACTCACACAACAAGCTCTTACTACTGCGTGTTACATGGACAGAAATATATTTCATCTTCTTCGTTGTCACTTAAAGCAGGTTCACATTTTTCATCAGTTTATCACCAATCACGTCTCCATCATGGAGGAAACCTGAAGAACTGTCTGCCGGTTCATGTGCTCATGTGTAGTTCAGTTCATGTGTTCATGTGAAAGGTGGATCAGTGATGAAAGGCTCATTTCCCAGTCAGAAGCTGTGCAGCTGTTCAGCTCACAGGTGTTCACATCACTTGGACAGTCAGATGAACAGGAAGCCTGATGTTACAGTTGGTCCATATTAGAGGTCAAACTGTTCATCAGGTCATGTGACTCAGCATGTTCAGTCTTCTGATGTGCACGGCTGGTTTGTTGAAAAATACAAATGAGAAAAACAGCATTAAATTTGGATTTATTTACATCATTTACACATCATTTACCTCCTAGTCAGACATATCGGAGCTTTCAGAAAAACACCAGATGATTGGTTGTAATTGCCAACATCCAACATTTGGATGTTGACAGGAGCGATGTTTACAAGTCAGAAGACAGCACTTAAAGGAATACTTCAACATTTTTGGCAAAATCCTCTTTTCCCGACTTCTCAGACTGAGACCAGATGTTGGACACCATGTTCTCCTCTGGACGTCCAGTGGTTCAGTTCCTATGGGTAGCATTTCCTGTTAGCTTAGCATAAAGACTTGAGGTCTATGGGAGTCGTTAGCCTGGCTCCGTCGGAGTGAAAAAATAAACCTTTCAGCAGCTTCATCTTGTTTACACAGTATGTCATGTGTAGACATGCTAACAACTCCCATAGACCTCAAGTCTTTATGCTAAGCTAACAGGAAATGCTACCCATAAGAAGTGCAGCACTGTTGGAGCATTCCTTTAAGGTGAGCAGGTGATGTGAACGCAGCACGGAGGCTGTGTGTGTGTGTTTGTCTAAGCCGTGTGTGTCGTCTCTCTCCTCGGGTCCAGAGTCTGGTTTCCTCCACAAAGTGCTGCTGCTGGCTCAGGGCCCGCGGCTCCTCGAGGAGGTCCAGGTCTTCACCCAACCTCAGCTGCTCAAAACCATCGTCCTGTCCGCCGCCAAGGTACAGGCTGCAGCACAACTCTGTGTGTGTGTGTGTGTGTGTATGTGTGTGTGTGTGTGTGTGTGTGTGTGTGTGTGTGTGTGTGTGTGTGTGTGTTTCTGTGCACAGAAACCAACAATAAGACAAACTTCCTGTTTTTTATGTCGTTAGAATTATCTGTGAAAATACAGAAATCAGGTTGTTTTTTCACATATTTGCACACATATTTTTACAACTAGGATTAATGCACATATTTATACATCATGCACATCCTGTTTTTTTTTTTTACAAATTGCTAATGCACATATTTTTAAATTTCTTTTTCTATTTCTTATAATATCACATACACACACACACACACGTATATATATATATATATAACATATATGTTCTTTGAGCAGCTGCAACTGACCCAGCGTTCAACAAAGTATTTCTGGCTCTGGTTCTGCTTCTGGTTCTGGTTCTGGTTCTAGTTCTGGTGCGAGGTTACAGTGTGGAAGTTTCTTGCAGATCTTAATGGCCGGATCTACTTTTCAATTTAAACAGGAAGATAACAAGAAAAGAGCTGTTTAATTTCCTCACACAGTTCCTGAACTTGTTATTTATATCATCCCTTGACTTTTATGACACTCTTTAGACTTTTTAGAGATGTGGTAAAGCTCTTTTTACAGGTGTCATTTTGTTTTTATAGAAATAAACTCTGACCCTCTCTAGCTTGGCGGTGGCTGTGGTGGTGGCAGACGAATCAAGAGCCAAAGATAAATATCATGTTTGACAGGAAATGAAGCGGTGCACTGCAGCTTCTGCTTACTGTTCTTCTGAAACACAGTCAAGCAGGCACAGGCGCTCGCCTCGGCATCAAAATCATTTACAAACATCCTTTTTGAAAACAGGAAACCGGTTTCCACTCACCATGCTGTGTTCACATGACCTCAGACATCGGACATCAGAGTTTCGGCTTTGCAAATTTCCACCAGTGACAACATTTTGTATTTTTTTTTTTATTATATTGACCAAACCTGGTGAGGCAGCTGGGAAGGCCTTTGTTAGGGGGGGCAGCTGTCATCCCATGCCACCTCCTGGAGCCGCCACTGTCACACAGGCCAGCCGTGCTGCTTTTGTGCCTCTGCAAAACCAAAATCTGTTTTTCCATGTCAGTTACAGTTGATGTTCCTGAGTGTTGTCAAATGTCGTTGAATGTCTTCTTTGAATTGCATCTGATAGATGAGGTAAGAAACGCCCCAGGTGTAAAAGTGTGATGTTTCTGCTGTCCTGCAGGGTGTGGTTTATGTTGGGACGTCGGAGGGCGTGACGGCCGTGCCCGTCGCCAGCTGCCAGTCCCACCGCACCTGCAGCCGGTGCGTCATGGCCGGAGACCCATTCTGCGCCTGGGACCTGAACCGGAGGCTCTGCAGCAGCGTGACCCCCGGTGCCACCAACATGTGAGGAAACACCTGAGATCAACATTACTGTAGTTTCCACACAGAGCTGAGAGCTCAGCTGGACTGTCTGGAGGCTCTTGAAGACGTTTCTGTTCTTCAGCTCGGACAGACAGGTGGGAGTCCCAGCTGTTTCACCTGTGGGCTCGTTCTCCAGGCCGCTGGCTCCTTAGTGCTCCTTCCTGCTGGGACCACCTCGTTAGTGTGGTTAAGGTCAGCTGACTCGAGGAGTGAACAGCGGTCGATAGGGAACGACAGACAGTCCAGTTGACCTCCACTCAGCTCTGTGTGGACAACCAGGACCTGGATGAGTGAGAACTTCCACAGACAGTGACGGTGGTAATGCTCGTTCCTATAAAGACATTCATGCTCTCACTGACAGAACACCATTTTCCTCCTCAGGGTCCAAGACGTGGAGAACAGCCATATCAGTCAAGAATGTCTGGAACAAACCAAGGTCCAAAATCTCTCAGGTAACGTCGTCTTGATGAGTTAGAACAGATGGGGCTGCCAGTGTGTAAAAGTGACTTTCTCTCACCTGTACTGCTACCTGAGGTGATGTTGATGACTGAAATTGTCTCTGTCCTACAGTGGAAGTACATTTGAATGAGGTGGTAAGGCTTTCGTGTTCGAAACCTTCCAACCTGGCAACCCTGAAGTGGACCTTTCCTGGAGAGCGAGCCGAGCAGCTCTCGGTGCAGTCAGCCGACGGCGGCCTGATGTTCCTGGCTGCGCCCGACACCCTGGGGACCTTCCGCTGCACGTCAAAGGAGGGCGGGCACGAAGAGGATGTTGTTATCTACACCGTCAGACAGAGGGCGCTGCCACGTTCACCAGCACTGCCTCCAACGGTCAAGCAGTACAACACCGACACCAGCGACCACAGGGAGACCGCCACCAATCCTCCAGAGATCACAGAAAATGAGGAATGGGTTCCGTTGACCATGGAACCTTCCCGGAACTTGGAGGAAAACCCGCCTGAGAACCCCGGCCATGTTAGCGATGATGGTGAGAACAAAGTCTCACCTACTCAGGGAGCAACGGAATCCGATTATGGTTATCGCAGTGATGATCCCACGACTGCTGGAGCAGAAACCAGTGGCTCAGACCAGCAGCTGGAAGATGTTCCAGACATCAAGTGTTTGAAAGAGAAGAGTTACTTCAGCGAGCTGCTGGTGGTCTCTCTCCTGCTGGCCGTCTGCGTCAGCCTGCTGATGCTCACAGGGTTCTTCAGGTGGCGCCAGAGGAAGGCGGGTCTGAAAACGAGTCCTCTGGTCACCGCGGAGGAAGCCGGCGAGGCGCAGGACTCCCTGGAGAGCGTTCCCTCCCTGAGCCCGGACAGCTCCACTCCTGAGCTCAAAGTGGTGGAGTGACGTCGACGCCGCGTGAAAACCTCCAAACTCGAATCCAGTGTTTTGTTACGTCTTCACCTCAACCGAGAGATTGTAAGTGCTGCGTTCAAGAGCTCGTCTTAACGTCTTGCTTTTCAGTTTGCAAGTTGCAAAAAACAGTTTTGCACGTTCAAGCAGTTTGATGGTTGTTTTATTTCAAAAGTCAAGCAGCAGCAGCAGCAGCAGACAGACAGGAGAAAGTGCATCAACTGCATGCATCAGGGATACAGCTGATCTATATTGTAATGTGTCTGAAAGAAAAGTGCTATAAGATGAAAAAAAAAAATCATTCCAGTAGAACGATGGCAATGTCAGACCCTGTTGGACAACCTGGCGACGGCTGGTGGATGCCGCGGCGTGTCGCAGCGCCTGAGGAGCCGGCGCCTGCAGGCCTTCCACCTGAAGCAGCGAGGAGACAGGAAGTGATCCTCAGTCTTCTGTCAGGTTTCTAAAGCAGGGGTCACTTTTCAGAGGAAGTCAGTAGAAACCTTCAGGTCGCTCATTTTACCTTTTAGACTGGACAAAGCTTCTGGAATAAATGCCAACACACTGTCGGTGTTTTTTCCATCTCTTTGTTCCTCTGTTTGATCTGTTTGTTTGTTTTTGTTCTAATAAAATGAATGAAGCTCGTAGACGAGCTCTGCCAGCAGGCCTTCTGTCTCACTCCTGCCAAAATGAAGAAGCAGCTGCAGTTTGGGTGTGTTCTCTTTTTATTATGTGAACTCAGGGGCTTTAAGTCAATGCCAAGACCAGATCCAGATCCAGATCCAGATCCAGATCGAGTCCACCTGTCCTAAATTCACTTTTATAAATATCTGGCCTTGAAAAGCATGCTTCCATCTGAACACATGCAGTCTTCAACAGATCTGATTTCTTTTAGTCGATGTGAGTGAAGTTCCTCTGCATCAGATCAACATTTAATATTTCAGCCGTCGTCCGAACCACCGCCACCAGCTCGCCGCGCTGTGGCTCTCCACTTCAGATGTGACACACCTTTTATTGTATTTTGTTAAATTTTAGTTTATATTTCATTTCATTTTGTTTTATTATTTTTATTTCATTTTATTGTATTTTTATTTTTATTTAATTTTATTGTATTGTGTTTTATTTTAGCCTATTTTATCTCATTTTTTCTGTCTGTGAAGCACTTTGGAGTGTTCTTTCGATAAGTGCCCTATAAATACAGATTGTTACCTCTAAAATCACATTTGAAATGATTATTATTGGAAAATGAGTCTGATTCTGCGTCAGTGTGATTAAAGTGTGTGTGTCTGTGTGTGTGTGTGTGTGTGTGTGTGTGTGTGTGTGTGTGTCATGCCGCTCTGAGGAAATCCCCGACATCCAATGAAAGCCGCCGTTGTTCTCGCTTCCTGTTTATAAATGTGTCTGTTATATTTTGTTCTGTGAGAGACGCTGAAATTATTTTTTAGGATTCTTGCTGATGTAAACGTTTGGACCGCCTGCCTCGCTTCACACAGCCTCGTCACTGCACGCATAGAACTGAATAAAAGTAGATTTACACTCAATAAAGTCTGTTGCTGAGCTTTACTGTCACTGAGTGTTCTCCTCCAGGGTTTGTGTTTGGTTGTTTGTTTTTGAAGGAATTAATTATTATTAATTAATTGAAGGAAATCTGAGATTTTATTGGAAACATAAATAAATTAGAATATGGTTGCTGAAAACATGTGAAAATACTGATAACTACAGTGTTGAACTGTGGAGTTTGAGGGTAAAACTGTTTTTGAGGTCACTGTATGAGTCAATGTCGTCTGAACAGTGTGAGCGTCTCCTCGTCCACCAGGATGACCTGGATCAAGTTGACATCAAAGAGATTTGCTGTCTCTTTATTTCTGCTAATGATAATAAAAGAAATCTGTTTGGGGCCTTCACTTAGTCCTGTTTATTATCTTATGTTTTTGCTTGTTAATACAACATGAACCCTGCTAACTGTATGAGCCATTTTTTGGTTTGGGCTAATTGTGTCATGATCATTTCAATACTTATGAGATTTTTAGGTTCTATGTGTTGTATTTAAAGTCGCCTATTTGTATTCAGATGCAGACATAAAGAGACATGAAGAGATCCTTTAAATTAGTCATTGTATCAATTTCTGTACTTTTAATATTTTCAAATATGTGATCTAATGGGGCCGACCTCTGAAGGAAATTACAAAATGTACCCATATTTCTTCTTTTGCTATAGCTGGATAAAAGTATCAAACCACGTGTTAAAATGCACCAGAATACAGTAGTAGTCGACTTTATTTGTGCCCGTAGGGAAATTGGTTACAGGAAATGGTGTCTAGTAAGTACAAAATTTTCTGGGGGAGGACCCCCAGACCCCCATTAAGTTGTCCCACTTTTTTTTTTTTTTTTTTTGCTTCTGGCGCCCATGATATGATATGTGCTTTAAAACACAGAAAAATAACTCCATGGTTTTTCACTTGCTGACACATTTTTTAATGCGTCTGCAGTTTGGTCTGGAGTGTCTGAGCTTCAGGACCAATAATAACCCGTCACTAAGAGCTGGCTTTGTCCTGGTTGAGCTGCAGAGAGTGACTTGATGTGTGAAACACAGTTATGAAGAGCAGCAGCTGTGCATCATCCCACTGCAGGGCGGAGCGCCAACAAAACACCTGGAAAGAACAAATAAAGTCCCTCCTGAGCGCTGGATCGCAGCGGGAGGTCAGAGGAGCGGCTCTCTGCTCAGGGTTTGGTTTGCTGAGTGTTAACAGGAGTTCCTGCGAGGTGTTATTCTCTCTCACCAGCCAGCAGGATCATCACCAGCCTCCTGCCGGACCGGTCCCCCGGCTCTGCGCTGCACTGACGTGTCTCTCTGAGTAAACAACAAACTGGGGGAGGAGGAGGAGGAGGAGGAGGAGGAGGAGGAGGAAGAGCATTACTGGAAATGAAGCGGTGGATGTGTTTATGCTGCCTTCAAGTGTTGCTGGGAATAACAGCTCCGCGTCTGATGGTGCAGAAACACAGCGGCAGCATCGAGCCGCAGGTGTGATGACGTGTGGAGGAGCTCCTGCACAGTTAAAAGGTTTAATAAACAGTTTCATAGTAATCAGTCAGTCAGTCAGTCAGTCAGTCAGTCAGTCAGTCAGTTAGTCAGCTGATGTTTGTCCTGACTTGTGTGGTGTTTGGGATGTACGAGCTGCTCCGGAGCCCCTGAAGGCAGCACGTTCAGCGCAGCGGCTCAGGTTGCCTTCACTCACTTCCGTGTCCGCAGCGAGGCTCGCGGGTAAGATGGTTCTCATGACTTTATTTATTTAATCTGAGTATTTATTTAATCTGAATAATTATTAAATGTGACAGCGCAGAGACACTGACGCCAGACACACAAACACATTTCCGTTTTTACTGCTGTCGGTTTTGCTCTGCTTTCCTCTGCTCGCTTTTGTTCTGGTTTTCTTTTCTTTTTTCTTTTTTTTCTTTTTTTTCTTTTTTTTTTTTTTTTTAAAAATCTGATAATCTGATAGTCTGACAGAGAAAAGTGAAGTTAAAGTGAAGATAAAAACTCCCCTGTCATAACTGTCATAACTGCGCCACAGCGTCCGCTTCCCTGCGACCCGCTGCCTTCCGCAGTTTGTTTTGTTCTGTCTGTTTAATCTGACAGATTAATCTGACAGATTATCCCAGTCATAGTCATAATTAAAATAATGAAAGTAAAAAACGTTATCATGGCAAACAAGTCGAGTAAGAGTTGATGAACTGGTGAATGAGTCAGTTTGACGGTGAGCTCGTCTCTGATGCCGCCGAGTCGCTCAGCCTCTCCGGTAAAAACAGCCTCATCCCGCACGAGCCGCGGCCCGCACAGGTGGTCCTCCCGCACACTTGCAGCACCTGAGCCCCCCCCCCCCGACCCGTCAGGCCGGAGGTCCCAAAAACAAAAACAAAAACAAACAAACAAACAAAAACATGTAATGACGTTCACCAAGTCATTTTTTTTGTTGATCACCCTACCTCCAAACAGAGAGGCGGGACTAATCAGTGAAATCACCTGGTGGAGTTTTTGGTTGGAATGAAAACCTGCAGCCTCTTGGCCTCCATGGCACCAGTTTGACACCCCTGGCCTAGATAGATATAGATATATAGAGATGTGGACATATACATAGGCAGATGTAGATCTATAGATCGCTTATTCCTTGAAAATAGTCATAATTAAAATAATTAGAGTAAAAAAACATTATCACGGCAAACAAGTCAAATCAGAGTTGATAATAATAAAAGGCCAAAGCGTAGTGAGTTTTAAAAATGTTTTTCTAAGAAGTAAAAAAGAATTTGGTTTTGCTTCCAGAAGGAGAGTGGCACAGCGTGAACCTGAACTCCAGACCTGAACCCTGACCCTGAACTCCACGTCCGGGCTCCTGAACCGACTCTGCTGCTCTGCTGCTGCTCCGCGTCGCAGGCGTGACCTTTGACCTCCATCATGGCGTACACCTCCATCACGACGGCCGGCGGCGTCGTGGTCGTCACGCAGGTCTTCCCTCAGGGTGACGAGGAGAAAGTGCCGATCCTGGACCCCTCGGCGGCCCCCCTGCTGGCCCCCTCCGGCCCCGCCCGCCCGACCCCGCCCACCGCTCCGGCCAAGCCGCCCAACATGACGGCCACCTTCCTGAAGGGGGAGCCGCAGGCGCTCGGGGTGAGAGACACTCACACATCATCATTAACCCAACAGGACTTTTATTTTGACACTTCTTAACTTCTTAATTTGGACTATCTCCTTCTGTGTTGTGTTTGTGTGTGTGTGTGTGTGTGTGTGTGTGTGTGTGCATGCGTGCAGATCGTGCAGATCTTCGTGGGTCTCATGTGTGTGTTGTTCAGTCTGACGGCGCTCGTGTCTCATCATCAGATGGTCCACGCTCCGCTCGCCGCTGGCCTCGCCGTGAGTACCAGCCCACAGGGAAACCACGGCAACGCACTCATTACACTCTGATAACACTCTGATAATAATCTGATAATACAGATAATAGTCTGATAATACTGTGATAATACAGATAATACTCTGATAATACTAATAATACTCTGATAATACTGATAATACTCTGATAATACTAATAATACTCTGATAATACTGATAATACTCAGATAATACTCTGATAATACTCTGATAATACTAATAATACTCTGATAACACTGATAATACTCTGATAATACAGATAATACTCTGATAATACAGATAATACTCTGATAATACTCTGATAATACTCTGATAATACAGATAATACTCTGATAATACAGATAATACTCTGATAATACTGATAATACTCTGATAATACTCTGATAACACTGATAATACTCTGATAATACAGATAATACTCTGATAATACTCTGATAATACTGATAATACTCTGATAATACTCTGATAATACAGATGATACTCTGATAATACTCTGACAATACAGATAATACTCTGATGATACAGACAATACTCCGATGATACTCTAATAATACTCTGATAATACAGATAATTCTCTGATAATACAGATTATGCTCTTATAATACTGTGATAATACAGAAAATACTCTGATAATACTCTGATAATACAATAATAGTCTGTTAATACTCTGGTAATACTCTGATTATACAGATAATACTCTGGTAATACTCTGATAATACAGATGATACTCCGGTAATACTCTGATAATACTCTGGTAGTCCTCTGATAATACTCTGGTAATACTCTGGTAATACTTTGACAATACAGATAATACTCTCGTAATACTCTGATAGTACAGATAATACTCTGATAATACAAACAATACTCTTGCAATACTCTAATAATACTCTGATAATACTCTGATAATATAGATAATACTCTGGTAATCCTCTGATAATACTCTGATAATACTCTGGTAATCCTCTGGTCATACTCTGGTAATACTCTGATAATACAGATAATACTCTGGTAATACTCTGATAATACAGATAATACTCTGGTAATACTCTGATAATACAAATAATACTCTAGTAATACTCTGGTAACACTCTAGTAATACTCTGGTAATACTCTGGTAATACTCTGCTAACAGAGCAGAACATGCTGAGTTTGGTTCTCGGGGCTGACTGGAGTTTTTCTGTCGCTCAGTTCGTCGTGTCCGGCTCTGTGGCCGTGGCGGCGAGGAGGGGAACTGCTGTGGGCCTGGTGAGTTTCCCTGCTGTCAGTGACAGCCACAACAATAACAACAACAACAATAACAACAACATTTCATTATAGAAATAGTTACAATAATAATGATAGTAATAATGATGATAGTAATAGTAATCTTGTTTTAGAGTCTTCTGATCGTAACTGGAGATGTAAGACAGGAAGTGTCTCTAATTCCTGTTTCCTGTGGCTGCAGATCTGGGCGACGCTGACGTGCAGCGTGGTGAGCACGCTGCTCGCCGTGGCGGCTGCCGCCTACCTCTGCACTCTGATGGCGACGCGCGCCGGCCAAGAGGAGCTCTGCGGAGACGTGATGTCCAAAAGCAGGATGAGGCGGGACTGTGACAGCATGCAGTGGCGTCTGAACGTAGGTTATCACACCGAGACACACACTGACGCTTTCAGACGGGATTAACAGTGAAAATATGTGCCAGTGGGATGAGATAATCTGAGATAATCCTCCACTTGTTTGCAGGTCAGTGTCATTTGTTTCAGGAATAAGTTTAAATGTGTTCAAACAGGCAGAATTCAAGAAAATTCTGGAGACAAGTTGATTAGAGTTGAAAACAAGCAGGGATTATTTTAGATTATCTCATCCCACTGAACTGCACACGGTTCAGATCTAAATCTCTACAGGCTTTGATAACGGTCTGCCCGGCCTTAACGCCTGTCATTGTGCTTCTGAGCAAGGCACCACAGGCCGTGCTGCAGAAACCTGCAGCCTCAGGATGAGCTGCTCTGACGTGTTTCTGGACGTTTGTCTCTGCAGCGAGTCATGGACGGACTCCGCGGCCTCATCCTGGCTCTGCTCGCCCTGCAGATCTGTGTCGCCGTCTCCCTCTCGGTTTTCTCCTCTAGAGCCCTGAGCCGCCGTGGAAGCTCCGCCCCCGACACGGTAAGACTGCCGGGCAAACCTCCGTAGAGCTCGGTCCTCTGGCGGCCATGTTGGAGGTCTGCAGCTGTCACGTCTCTGTTCCACGTCGAGTGCTCACCTGAGTCGATGACCAGCAGACTTTCAGAGTGCATCTTAAAATATAAATAAAATATAAACAAACAGACTAACTGTGTTTTAGAGGAAAGCAAACTAGGAAACACATTCAGCAGAAGATAATTAAATAACATAAATACATAAACTAGAGGTAAGTAAGACGATGGGAAAATGGGACAAACCAGTTTGCTGACTAAGCCGATGCTGTTTGACCTCTGACCTCTAGGTGGCGGTGGAGAGCTGCGACGCTCCTGCAGTCAGCCCCACCACCGCGCTGTTGGCCAGCGTTGCCGAGGAAACGGCCTGTGAACCGCCTCCGTACTACCCCTGAGGCTGGACCACCATACTACAGAGTACCACAGAGTACTACACAATACTAAAGAATACTACAAAGTACTACAAAATACTATAGAATATTACAAAGTACCACAAAATATTACACATTATTACAAAGTAGTACAAAGTGATGACTTTCTGAGCACTTCCTCTTTCTCTGTGTGTGTGTGTGTGTGTGTGTGTGTGTGTGTGTGGGTGGGTGGGTGGGTGGGTGTGTGTGTGTGGGTGGGTGGGTGGATGGGTGTGTGTGTGTGTGTGTGTGTGTGTGTGTGTGGGTGGGTGTGTGTGTGTGTGTGTGTGTGTGTGTGTGTGGGTGTGTGTGGGTGTGTGTGTGTGTGTGTGGGTGTGTGTGTGTGTGTGTGTGTGGGTGTGGGTTAGGCAGTTTATTGTTTATTTCAGTTTAATCACGGCTGCCTTCGTTATGCTGACGATCACGCACTTTATCTGTCTATTAATTCAATAAAATGATGATTTCAGTCCCTCGTCGTTCTTCGTTCTTCTGGCAGGAAGTTCCAGCTCCATTTGATCCACTAACGCAGAGGTTTTCAAAGTGGGGTCTGGGGACCCTCAGGGGTCCTCAAGGAACAGTTTAAAGGCCGAGGTCCGACGCCTTTCACAAACTTTTAAGCACAACAAATCTGATCCACGGCACCGATCTGACTTTTAAAGAAATCATTTTAATGATCAGAAATATAGTTTTCTGGAAAATTTTGTTTTGTTTTGCAAATTTTCAGGTCAGTTTTTATGGAATTTTATGTTTTGTTTTTTTCCCCTCCTAATTTCTTTAACAATGTTCCTGTAATTCTTTGGCCAGTTTCCTGATTCCCCCTTTTCTCTGTGTTTTTGAAAGAAATCAGATGATTTTGTTCAGGTTTCAAAGGGTTCATTTTACTGTAAATTAAGCCAGTAGAACTAGAACAATAGAACAAAAATCATCTGTAACTGAACTTCATTTCCCTGCCATTCTCTCTGTGTGTGTGTGTGTGTGTGTGTGTGTGTGTGTGTGCGCGCGCATTCAAATGGCAGCCCAGAGACAAAATAATCCAAGTTAATCCCGCAGGAACCTTGTCAGCTGCTGGAACAGGAAGCAGAACCGACTCTGAACTCTGTCGCCCTCCGCTGGCCAGACGCCGTCACTGCAGCTGGGAACACGCCAGCCCTCTGGAGCCCTGTGATTGGCTGTTGGACTGATGTGACATCATTAACCACGAGAACAGCAAACAGCGGGTTAGGGTTCTGCTCACTTCTATCTTGTTTCCCATTTATCTTACAGAGAGAACATTCATACACAGAACACAGAGAGAACATTCATACAAGGAACACAGAACATTCACACAGAACACAGAACATTCATACAGAACACAGAGAGAACATTCACACAGAACACAGAGAGAACATTCACAGAGAACACAGAGAACATTCATACAGAAAACAACATTCACACAGAACATTCACACAGAACACAGAGAGAACATTCATACACAGAACACAGAGAGAGAACATTCATACAAGGAACAAAGAGAACATTCACACAGAACATTCACACAACACAGAACGTTCACACAGAACACAGAACATTCATAGAGAACACAGAATATTCACACACAGAACACACAGAGAACATTCACACAGAACACAGAGAGAGAACATTCACACAGAACACAGAGAGAGAACATTCACACATAGAACAGAGAGAGAGAGAACATTCATACAGAACGCAGAACATTCACACAGAACACAGAGAACATTCACACAGAACACAGACAGAGAACATTCATACAGAACGCAGACAGAGAACATTCACACAGAACACAGAGAGAGAACATTCACACATAGAACAGAGAGAGAGAGAACATTCATACAGAACACAGAACATTCACACAGAACACACAGAGAACATTCACACAGAACACAGACAGAGAACATTCATACAGAACGCAGAACATTCACACAGAACACAGAGAGAGAACATTCACACAGAACACAGACAGAGAACATTCATACAGAACGCAGACAGAGAACATTCATACAGAACGCAGAACATTCACACAGAACACAGAGAGAGAACATTCACACACAGAACACAGAGAGAGAACATTCACACAGAACAGAGAGAACATTCACACAGAACACACACAGAGACCATTCATACAGAACACAGAGAGAACATTCATACAGAACACAGAGAACATTCACACAGAACACAGAGAGAAGATTCACACAGAACACAGAGAGAACATTCACAAACAGAACGCAGAACATTCACACAGAACACAGAGAGAACATTCACAAACAGAACGCAGAACATTCACACAGAACACAGAGAGAACACAGAACACAGAGAGAGAACATTCACAGAGAACACTCAACGAACATTCATGCAGAACACAGAGAACATTCACACATAGAACACAGAGAACATTCATACAGAACACACAGAGAACATTCACACAGAACACAGAGAGAACATTCACACCCAGAGCACAGAGAGAGAACATTCACACACAGAACATAGAGAGAGAACATTCACACACAGAACACAAAGAGAGACCATTCACACAGAACACAGAGAGAACATTCACACAGAACACACAGAGAACATTCACACACAGAACACAGAGAGAGAACATCCACACACAGAGAACATTCATACAGAACACAGAACATTCACACAGAACACAGAACATTCACACAGAACACAGAGAACATTCATACAGAACACAGAGGGAACATTGACACAAAGAACAGAGAGAGAGAACATTCACACAGAACACAGAACATTCACACACAGAACAGAGAGAGAGAACATTCACACAGAACACAGAGAACATTCACACCCAGAACACAGAGAACATTCACACAGAACACAGAGAGCATTCACAGAGAACACACAGAGAACATTCACACAGAACACAGAGAGAGAGAGAACATTCACACACAGAACACAGAGGGAGAACATTCACAGACAGAACAGAGAGAGAGAACATTCACAGAGAACACACACAGAGAACATTCACACAGAACACAGAGTGTTCTGTTTTTTGAGAATGTTCTGGTTTAGTTGAGTTTTTGCTGGTTCCTTCAAGAACTTCTTATGGTTCTTTGAGGAACCTTTGAAACCCCTGCTGGCTTGCTGAGGTACTGCAGGGGGAACATGGAAACAGAAACAGAGGAACCCGTCGTGGATGTTCTGCAGGTTCTGGAAGCGTGTAGATCTTTAGATGTGGAACAGAACTACACTGAGAAAACATATTTCCAGTTTTTAACGTTGCAGGAACAGGAACCAGCAGGAACCAGCAGCAGGAACCAGCAGGTGAACGCGTGGCAGGTCTGAGGTTCTGCTGCGGCTCCAGGTGAGACGGCCTCAGGGTCATGGAGGTCAAAGGTCGTCTCAAATATTCATTTGAAGCTGCACGGCCGCCGCCATTCCATCTGCTCAGTTAATAACGCACACACACGCACGCACGCACGCGCACACACACACACACACACACACACACACACACACACACACACTACAGCTCCACCTCATTCTGAGCTGCTGCTGGTTCATGGTTAGACGGGGTTCTGCTGTCGTGTATTTACAGATCTGAATTTGAATTCTGAAGCGTGTGTGTGTGTGTGTGTGTGTGTGTGTGCGTGTGTTTCTAGGAGTCAGGAACCTCCAGGTTCTAGCAGGGTTCTTGTCCATGTTTTGTTCTGTGTTGTTGTTGCCTTCATTTGATTTGATTTGTTTTTGTCGGGACAGAAACCTCTGTGTGTCCCAGTGAGTCGCTCGTTCCTAAACGCCTCATGATTCTGCTCCCTGTGACTCTTGGGGGTCAAACTGACTCCCGTCCCGTGCAGAAATCTCATTTATCTGTTTTCCCTCCAACCCAAAAGACAATAAAAACTATAAAAGTGTCCGCTGTAGCGAGAGGTGGAGGATAAATGTTTTCCTCTGTCGGGTTGTAACCTTTTGGAAATCTCATCTGTTGTTTTTCTGCAGAAACGCTTTGGAAAAAAGACTTTGTCTCCCGCCTGCCTGGAGCAACAAAGCCACTGCTGTAATGAAGTAATCTGTCAGGATTAAAGCCATTCACTCACTCACACACACACACACACACACACACACACACACACACACACACACACACACACACACAGCAGGAGGGAAACACCACACAAATATGAAGCTGCTAATCACAGATAAGCTGTTTAAAAGGCCGCGGCTCAGGGGAGCTAATCTGTTATTCTGAGGATAATCCAGCATGCAGGCCACGACTCCTTCTGCACGATCTGCTCATTCTCACCACATATTTGATTTTTTTTTTTTTTTTTTAAGAACCACAACCTGAAGTTCACAGTGTAAAACCTGGAGCATCCGGCTGGTTTCCCTCAGACCAGCTGAGGGCAAAAATCCTCAATCTCTGATGTTTAGTTAATTCCAGGATTTTATTTGGGATGAAGTGATGTCATTAACTTTTTGGGGAATCTGCTCTCCGTCAGCCTGACTCTGCATTCCTCCATTAGTGATTTCCTACATTTCCCAGAATGCCTCGCTTTCTGCAGAGTAAAAGCCTCAGGAGTCGCGTCCTCTTCTGTCCCTGATGTGTTAACATTTTACAGACGTCTGCAAGGGCGCGGGAAGGGTGGTGCTGAGGGTGCTGCAGCACCCCCTGCTGAGGAGGGGTGGAATAAATGTCAAATTAATTTTACCACATTTCAAAGTCATTTTCTTTTGAAAATGACTTGATTGTGGCAGTCACTTAAGGTGTGGACAGGGGGAGAAAGTAAAACGTGTATTAATCTACTGCACCTAATGCAAGGAAAACGAAAAACATGTAAAACGCGTGCAGAGGGGCAATCACACCGAGACACATCAGGCGGCACCATCAGTCGGTATCAGGCGAACCGGCCGCGGCACCGGCCAGCATGAGGCAGCTCACCTGTCAGATCCGGCAGACCTGACCGGGTGGGCGCGGTGCCGGATGATGCCGCGGCGGGCTCGCCTGATGCCGACTGATGGTGCCGCGGCATGTGCGGGTCAATACGGTAGTCTAGAAAACTAGTGATTTTTTTTTCTCGTGCGCCCCCAAGTAGACTGCGCCCTGGGCAGTTGCACTGCCCATAGCAGAAACCGTCCCTGCTGCTGAGTCTGCCAGCACAGCGGGATGCTGCTGCAACTCTCTCTCACTTGTTTGCGCTGCGCTCGCACAGCTGGTTGTCTGTCACTGAAAGTTTAGCCTCCAAATCAGTGGTGTAGTCTACGTGATACGCAGGTATACGGCGTATACCCACTAGAAAAGGTCCCGCATTTCCGTATAACCACTTAAAAATGCGCAAAGATACGTATGAGTATGTTTTTTTGACATAACGTTCACTTTCTCCTTCATAAAGTCGCCTTCTCTGTGTTACGAAGCGCCTCTTTTTGACCATTTTTCGGGGGACACTACAGCTGGAGCTAACGTTAACGTTTCAGAAAGGGAGCCTGTGTGTGTGTGCGCGCGCAGGTGCACCCCCCTCCCCACCCACCCACCCCATACGCAGCACCCCCTGGCAAAAAGTAGTTCCCGCGCGCATGGACGTCTGGATTAAAAAAGAAAACACGGTCAGTGGGATAAATCAGCAGAGCTTTCTAAATCCTTCATCCTTTGCATGTGAAAAAAGAAAAAAAAATCTGGCATGTCTTTTATGACCTGAACAGGATTGACGCAGTACGATGGCATGTTAGTGCCACTATAGGGACAACCTCCAAGATTTAAACGGTAAATTTACAAGGAAAAAAAACTAAAAATTTATGAGAGGAAAACCTGAAAATTCTGAGATTATAAAGTCACAAACTGACAAGAAAACAGTGAAAACCAGTTTGTCCTCCTCCTGTGGGATCCAGTCTGAAGGAAATCCTGCTGGTCTGAGTCCAGAACCCCAACCTCCTCCTCAGCATGTGGACTCTGAAGAGACGTTGCTGTGACTTGGGCCGATTCAGAAGAAAACAATCTGCTGATTCTGGCTCAGATCAGCAGGATCTCCTTGTTCCTGAATCCCATGTCAGAGTAGAATCTGCTGAGGGGATCAGCTGCAGGCCTGAGACACGGCCAGTAGGGGGCAGCACAGGTGGAGCCACACACAGAGAGGAGGAGGAAAACTAGTTTCAGAGTTTTTTCTCGTTCTGTTTTTTTTTTCTTCATTGGTAGATACACAGACAGACAGACAGACAGACAGACAGACAGATAGATAAATAGATAGATAGATAGATAGATAGATAGATAGATAGATAGATAGATAGATAGATAGATAGGATGACTGTTCTGTTCATCCATGTGCACTGTATCCGTTCCTATTAAATAAACCATACACAAACGACATGAATATATAATGGGTGCTGCTCAACAACTTTGATGTGAATGACAAACGGCTCTCACGCGTTGTTGCGAGCCTAGCTCCGCCCAGTTCAGTTTCCGGCTCAGCCATTGGTGGAGACAAAAGGCCCGCTGCACGGTGGATGGAGAGCCGAGCTGCCAGTCACGGAGGGGCGGGGCTTGGCGTGCAGCTATATGAAGCAGGCGGTTGTAAAGTGGCGGAGTGGCCGTGCCGAGCTGTCCCCGCGTCCCTGTCCGCTGTAAGTCGGTCTGAGGAGAACAAAGAGAAGGCAGGAGTTGTGTGACAGCCGGAGGCAGATGGAGGCAGACAGCAGCGAGCAGATGAGGCCTCTGCTGACTTCCGTAAGTCCACAGTTTCCTCCTCAGTTTACGTGCTAGCCGGCGGCTAGCGATGCGCTTCAACAGGCTCCAGCTGTCAGACAGCGGAGGGACCGGAGAGACGCGGCTCCGCTCGGCTGGTGCTGCTTTCTAACGGGGCGGCGGCTCTGACGGTTAAACTGAGCTGTGATGCTGCTTCTGTGAAAACTTGTCAGCCGGTTGAAAAACGACGCCTGGGTCCGGCTGCTTTTGTTTGTGAGGGGCCACGCTGCTGCCAGGAAGTAGCTCCGGGAGGGAACTTGCCGTTTCCTCGCGCGGCGAGACGCGTCACGCCAAACTCCGTTCAGAAAGCTGGAGATTTTCCGTCACTTGCTTATCGGCAGAAAATATGTATCTCATAAACTACGAGTCGTTATGGTTTCTGGATCAATAGGAACCATTCTTCCGTTCGGCGGTCATCTCATCCACACAGCAGCACTTTCCCCGTTAAAATATCGACTTTTCCAACCAGCCCCCTACTATCCCCCCGCACCGAAAAACAGCATGTCGTGGTCTCAGGGTAGTGGTGTGAACCGGTTTTAAAGTTGAAATCGTAGCGAGGCCCGTGCTGCTTTTTTATTATATGTATGCCGGATATAAGAAAACATCTTTGCAATTCAGAAAACACTCTTGGATCTGGCATATGCGCACAGTTCTCATACCTGCTTACAACAACACTCACTGGCCAAGTTATTGAATGGAGTTTGGAGTAGATTTTTCTCCGCAGGAGTCATCCGGGATGTGGGTTTTTTCCTGCTTCTCTGTGACAGTCACTCACTGCCAGAGGATGCTGGAGCTGATGGGGCCACTTGTTGCCGTGCGTTTTGACCAAAACATGATTCACAAGGGGGTCTTGGTGGTCCCAGGGTCAGTGTCCTCTTGTCCTTGCGCAAGGCATTGGATGTCTGTTAGCTCCAGGGAGGCTGTGTGTAACCAAGCCTGACCTCTGACCTCCCTGAACAGCACACACACGGGCTTCCGTGACTGTCTTCTTTTGAAGTAATTCAAAAGAAGACAGTCATGTCATCCCTTGAGGTTTGGAGTTTCTCTCACAGATGATGGAGATGCTGGCTTCATGCTGGATGCTGCTGCCACAGAGAAGAGACAGATGAGTCACTGCTGGTTTAGCTTTCATCACCCCGGCGGCTTTTGTGTAGTAACTCTGACTCATGCCGCCTCACTCCACACCGCTGCTGTTTGTCTGTTTCACAGGACAAACTGTGAGGCTGCAGGATGCTTGAGGTTGTTTGGTGGCACTTGGTTTTGCAAAAATCTTTGGTTTGTTTGCACATCGGTGGGAAATGCTGACACTTGAGAGCGTCTTCTGCTCGCTCTGGTTTGGATGTTTCATGCCGTTGCAGATGAGGAGGGATGTTGAGCAGCTGCAGCTCAAAACGAGATTAGCAGTCTAATCTGTCGAACCAGAATAACTTTCAGCAGACAGGAGCGGGTCTTTACAGGATCCATGTGGCGACGACTGACATAATGAATATTTTTCATTGTTGGCAGAAAACTTTCTCGATGAATCATTAATGTGAAAAGTGAGTCTGATGCTGATGATGTATGAATTTGGAGAGGACAGAGGACAATATCAGCATGTTGGTGATCTTTGTGATTATCAAAAGTAGAATCAGTTCCCTGTTATAACTTACTTTTATTTTTATATTTATTTATTTATTTTCTAAATCTCAACTTCTTTGTCATCATTATTACCAGATGACAGATGTTTTGCCACGATAACGGGATCATTTCCTGGAGATCTTGACATAATGACACTATTTCGACATAATTTAAGATCTCGGAAAAAAAAAGTGCACACAGAAGTTGTGACGATCATTCAAACGTGAAGTAAAGAATAGAAGAAATACACACAATAATAACAACTGGAGAAGCTGTTTTTTTTCATTAATGTACGGTTATTCATTCTCTCATCACAACAGACAAAAAGTTTCATTATTTTGATTTTGAAAATCTAATCTCTCATGGTAAGGACTCTGGGTCGACCGATATTGGTTTTTCAGAGCCGAAACTGATTATTAGTAGTTAATGAGGCCGATGACCGATATTTGGAAACGATATAACCCTAACTCATCACCATACACAGGAAGTTCTCAGCAGCCTTTTTTTTTTTTTATAAAGTTAAGGGAAAAGTTAAATAAAAACTGAATAAAAAAATAAAAATAGCTCCCTGAGGTATTACTGATGCATTAATGTGTTCATCACTGAAACGTTGCAGCTGGTAAAGACGGAGCTCCTTTTAATTTTATGCGGCTGAAAAGCTTAAGCATATCAGCACGTGACTGTTTTGGGAAACTCTTATTTTGCATGAATAAAGTAAACGAGCAGTGTAACTATGAACTGAGTCACCTACGTCAAATACATTTATGGGTCAAAAGTCGCAGGTTTGCCTTCAAAATCAGGCGGAGTGACGTTATAAGTATTAAGTTTGAAGTATGAAGTACTACTCAAGTACCTCAAGTTTACCAGTCAGGACGCTACTTGAGTAAATGTACTCGTCACATACAGTTCTGTTATGTCTAAAGTTTATTACAGCGTTTCCCTCATGACTACAAGAAACAGCTGCGTCTGAGCAGAGACTGGGATTATGGACTGAGATTGGATTATGACCGGCTCTTTTACGCTAGTTAAATGTAAGAAGTAACATCATAGCCTTTCATTCTTTTCTATTGATCTGGCTGTGTGATGAACCAGCAAATGAATTCATGGACGTTCACTAACGAGTTCAAGTTAGCAGTAAGAGACATTATTGTCCTCTAACGAGACAACAACACGTGGAGACGGCGTCTCGTCCAGGTGATGATAATGACACAGGTGATGAGTGATGTGAGGTTTGCAGTGTGGGAGCTTGAATACGTCCCTGTGAACTGACACCGGTGTTGTTTAGAGACACATGAGCTGTCACTTCATCCTCGTAAACTCATGAACGCTCAGTATGGCGTAAACATGGAGGTGTGACGTTTTGTCCGTACGGTGCAGGATGAGATTAACTTCTGCTGGGTTTGGCTGTGATCCGTCCTCTGCGGGTCTGGGAGCCGCCGGCTTCCTGTCCAAACACACTGCGTGGAAACTGACCTGAAAGTGTGTGTGTGTTTTTTAATGTGGCCATTCAAATGAGCAGCTGCGCAGCACAAAGCGGCGGCGAGGCGGTGTGATGGTGACAGATTAGCCGAGCCGCCTTCAGGCTGCAGGGGATTGTTCACTTCACACAATGGAAGCAGTAATAATGTGCTGTTTATTACGAGCCTTTCAGCGCGCTGGCAGGGCTGTGACCTGAACCCCGGCCCGGCAGCCTGACGGTGATACTGGGGTTAGGTGGGTGTTATGGTTATTAGTATTACTATTATTACTATTTTTGTTATTCTTGTTCTGTTATTTCCAGAGTCTTGAAATGTTTTAAATCCTGTCAATACCAGCCTTTAAAAGTCATTAAATAGTTTTAAATCAGAGTTTTATGAGGTTTCAATTTCAATCTCATTTCATTGAAATCCATCTTTTTTCAAGCATCATCTGGTAAATACCAGAATCAGAAATACTTTATTCACCAGAAATGCTTTATTCATCCCCAGGGGGGAAACTTAAACCGACCACATTCCTGCTTAAATCTGAACTCTGACCTCTGACCTCTGACCTCGACAAATATAGACCTCCGACCCGACTGGTAAATTATCTGAATAAGGAGAAGATTTTATTCCACTGATGGAAAACTGGAGTGAAGAAAGTGTGAAGGCTCTGAAAGTTCATGTTCATATCGTAGTGGAATGAATGGAGGAAAGGGAGGAGGAGTGATGTGGCAGCTCTGAGAGCCCACTGCTCGCTCTGGGAGGAGAGCAGAGGAACGTGAAGGAGAGGAAACGCTGGACATGCAGAGGAACTGGGACAGTGTTTTTTTTTTTTTTTTGTTATTTTAATTTTGTTCTTTTTATAAAGCACATGTACCTGCTGCCTGTAGACGTGCCGCGGGTGTGATGCTCAGCAGCTGCTGTTACCGTGGTGATCAGGTGTCGGTGTGTCTTCAGCCCGAGTGCTTCAGGTTCCTCTGTCAGAGTTGGAGATGACAGCGCTCACCCCCTCAGGTCTGTGGGGTGCAGCTATGAGGGCAAGATCACACCCCGTGTCTCTGACCAAACACACCTGCTGCTCTCAGGAGGTCTGAACACACCTGGAGCTCTGGGACGTTCATCCTGATGTTGTCCTTGAAGTGTTTTTTCTGACCCCCAGGTCCTCGCTGGCCACACTTCTGGGCCGGTGTGTCTCAGCCAGGTGTGTGTCGGGCCAGGTGTGTGTCGGGCCAGGTGTGTGTCGGGCCAGGTGTGTGTCGGGCCGGTGTGTGTCGGGCCAGGTGTGTGTCAGGCCGGGTGTGTGTCGGGCCGGTGTGTGTCGGGCCGGGTGTGTGTCGGGCCGGGTGTGTGTCTCAGCCGGGTGTGTGTCGGGCCGGGTGTGTGTCGGGCCGGTGTGTGTCGGGCCGGGTGTGTCGGGCCGGGTGTGTCTCAGCCGGGTGTGTGTCGGGCCAGGTGTGTGTCGGGCCAAGTGTGTGTCGGCCAGGTGTGTGTCGGGCCAGGTGTGTGTCGGCCAGGTGTGTGTCGGCCAGGTGTGTGTCGGGCCAGGTGTGTGTCGGGCCAGGTGTGTGTCGGCCAGGTGTGTGTCGGGCCAGGTGTGTGTCGGGCCAGGTGTGTGTCGGCCAGGTGTGTGTCGGCCAGGTGTGTGTCGGCCAGGTGTGTGTCGGCCAGGTGTGTGTCGGCCAGGTGTGTGTCGGGCCAGGTGTGTGTCGGCCAGGTGTGTGTCGGCCCGGGTGTGTGTCGGGCCGGGTGTGTGTCGGGCCGGGTGTGTGTCGGGCCGGGTGTGTCTCAGCCGGGTGTGTGTCGGGCCAGGTGTGTGTCGGCCAGGTGTGTGTCGGCCAGGTGTGTGTCGGCCAGGTGTGTGTCGGCCAGGTGTGTGTCGGGCCAGGTGTGTGTCGGGCCAGGTGTGTGTCGGGCCAGGTGTGTGTCGGGCCAGGTGTGTGTCGGCCAGGTGTGTGTCGGGCCAGGTGTGTGTCGGGCCAGGTGTGTGTCGGCCAGGTGTGTGTCGGGCCAGGTGTGTCACATGGCCTGACCGTCTCACCTGGTGTTTGATGACGTGCTGCCCTCAGGAGGTTTGAGGAGCTGCTGGGGCTTCAGGACCAGCAGCTCTCATGGTGTTCCTGGTCTGGTGACCTTCAGGGTTGGAGAACTGCTCGTACAGTCAGCTGCTGCTGCTGTGGGGGGTGTGGAGGAGAAAGACACACACACACACACACACACACACAGGGACACACACAGGGACACACACAGCGTCCTCCCTGCTGGGCTGTGTTGACGTCAGCCTCTCTCTCTGGTGGCTCTCTGGTGGCTCTCCGGTGGCTCTCTGGTGGCTCTCTGGTGGCTCTCTGGTGGCTCTCTGGTGGCTCTCTGGTGGACGGAGCGGGTTCCTGCCGGTGGAAACGAGCTGCTCAGCGTCTCGCTCGGGGAGCCTCAGCCTTCAGTCTGCTTGTTTGCTTATTTATTTATTTATTTTTCATAGCTAGTTCTTGTGTTGCGTGTCGCCTGGCAGAGCGGCTCTGTGGCTCTGGGTCCTCTTGGTGTGTGCGGCCCCTTCCCTCCTTAATGCTTTTGTTTAAAGCACGTTTGGCCGAATCCAAATCAAAAAGTGCTTGAAGAAAATGTGTTTATTAATTAGAGTCCCTGTTGGTCACTACCGAGGCAGCAGCTCCTCCTCCTGGAGTCCACAGGTAAAGATGATGTCATAACTCAGAACATGACATCACCTCATCCTGCTCTCTCCAACATAACTTTATGTTCTTTCCCCTGATGAAACCCCACATTGTTTGCTTTGCGCTGGTGTTCTCAGTCGTTGGCGTTGGGGCCAGTGTGCACGTGTGCACGTGTGCACGTGGCGTCTGGACTTGAGTGACAGTCAGCTGAGAGTTTGAGGTCCTGTTCCTCCTGAGCTCATGCACTGTTTGATGTGAAGCTTTGAGACTGACTGCTCTGTGATCCTGTTGCTGCATCAGGTCTTTAATGTGCTTTGCTGCTCGTGGCTAGCTGCTGACAGCTGAGCCGCCCAATCAGGCACACGGCGCCGAAAAACCCCTTCAGCACCCGAGGCCCGCCCGCCGGCCGGGACACCAGCCCACAGCCAGGAGGCGCTCTCCTGCTCCGGGGTCGGGAGGTCAAACGACCTCAAACATCAGATATAACTGATCCTGCGTGTGTGTGTGTGTGTGTGTGTGTGTGTGTGTGTGTGTATGTGTGTGTGTGTGAGACTGTACTTGGACTGTAAAATGAGCTTTAGTAACCAGAAAGTGTTATTGTGTGTACATGTGGTGTTTTTGGACTTGGAAAAAGGCTTCAATCTCTCACACACACACACACACACACACACACACACACACAGAACCTGTGTGTGTGTGTGTGTGTGTGTTGTGGTTAAATCACAGGGTGGGTGGTGTATCATGTGTGGAAGCTTTGAGCCCACTCTCAGCCTCCCAGCATGCCTTGCAGCTCCTCTGCAGGCGGAAGTTCCCTCTGTGACATTTGAACAGAGGCTCTGCAGCGTCACATGACCCCGCCACCGCGAGGAGGAGGAGGAGGAGGAGGAGGAGGAGGAGGAGGAGGAGGAGGAGGAGGAGGAGGAGGAGGAGGAGAGCTGCTGATGTTGGATCTGAAGGAGAGACCACACACACACACTTCCTGTTTCCTGTCTCCAACACCAGTGGGGGGGGGGGGGGGGGGGGGGGGGGGGGGGGGGTTATGGTCGGGCTGCACGGCCCGGTCGGGAATGTCTCATGGCCCGGTACCGTTCCGTGGACCAGTGGTTGGGGACCGCTGATGTAGGTTATCAAACACGGTTCATTGTTCAGCTTTTAAATAAACTGCATGTGTCTCCAGATGTTTCATTAAACTCGACGTGTTCCCTCCCTGCATGGCGTCGCTTTAAGGCGTCGGCTGCATGTCCAGAGTCTGCAGCCTCCTGAGACGGGACATGGAGCCAAACCCTCGGCATCTTTATTGATCCTCTCACTATCAGTTCATCTTTATTGATCCTCTCACTATCAGTTCATCTTTATTGATCCCCTCACTATCAGCTCTGATCAACAAGTGTTCTGAGTAACGGCTCTGACGTCACGTTCAACAACTGCAAGTTGACTCCAGAACACCAGGGGGCGGCAACGAAATGAGGCACCGAAATTTTCGTTCTTATTCGGTCTCGTTACAACCATTTACATCGGAACTGGTGCCCAGTTGGCACCGCGTTTCAGTACCCAACCCTACTCACACCTCAGGCCTGAGCCCAGCTGTGGGTGTGGCTGAAGGCAGAGATGTGAAGCTGTGTGACGAGGCAGCATCAGTTTTCCTCCTGACGTCGTGTGAAACCGGCACCGAGCGGCGGACGGCGTCGGTGTCGGGTAAACCGGACCAGACCGGACCAGACCAGGTGAACAAGAACCAGGTGTGCAGCTCAGACAGCATGAATTCACATCCCATGCAGATGTGCAGATTTTGCCCACGTGTGTGTGTGTGTGTGTGTGTGCTGTGCAGCAGAGATGTGAGCGGCTGGCTTTCAGAGTTTAGGAGGCTGCAGCTGTCGTGTTGTGTTTGAGGACACGCCTGGTGAGGAGTTTCTCTGTGCCTTCAGAGGGAGAGCCTCAGCGCTCCTCACCCTCCAGCTGAAACACACAGAAAGTAGTTCCATCAGAGCTGCAGAGCACGAGGCAGGAGTTACAGCTTTCCTTCCAAACCTCCAGCGCAGACCTGCAGGGTGGCGTCACGTTTTGGTGTTTTCCTGAAGCGTGAAGTGGCAGCAGAGCCGTGTGGGCTGGACTCAGCTGCAGGATTACAGACCAAAATACAAACAGCAGAAAACATGAGACGAAAAGTTACAGCAGTAAAAACTATAAAATGTTAAAACGTAAACAAGTGAAGCCCCGTTAGAGGAGCCGTGGTCCAGAGGAGGAAACCAGGCAGTCTGGGAAACTCCATGACCCTCTCTCTAGCGCCACCAGCAGGTCCCTTCAGGCGCCTGTGGTCTTGGTGCTGGTTTCTCTGAGTTCCTCCTAACATCATCATCAGGTGCAGCTGCGTTCCTCACCACATGTTCTTCTACCTTAATTTGTTTCTGCGCTTCACATCACAATTACATTTTATTTCTGTTCTCATCCAAACTGCTCAGGAGTTTTCCTTTGGCTGCTGTTTCTGGCATTTTCAACTTTTTATTCGATGATAAATGTCCTCATGAGTCGTCGTAGTTTTTGTGAGTAAAGGTTCATTTTGATTTGTTTTTTTTGTCTTGTGTTCGTCTTGTTGAGGAAAATAGACGTCGTAGTTTCAGTCGAGGAAACCAAACAGAGACGGAGTGGAAACATCAGATCACACAGAAGCTGTTTCTGTTCTGCTTTTTCAGATTGTATGTGAGGTGAACTGTTCCTTTAAGGCTGAATGTGTGAGGCTTTAAGGCTGAATCTGCCTCGTCAGAGAGGTCGCAGTAAAACAAGTTTAATTATTCACACAGTGAGAAAACAGACATAAAGACAGAGTTACAGATTAATAATCAAAATGATGACTTCAGGGTTCATGTGCTCACTTCACTGTCTCCGTAACTTCCAGTTTCTTTCCTGCTCAGACTGGAAAACAGCCATCTGAAGATCCCCCCGCCTCCTTTTTTTCTTTTTCTTCTTCTGCTCTCTCTCTCTCGCTCTCTCTCCCTCTCTCTCTGTCTCTCTCTCTCTCCCTCTCTCTCTCCCCCTCTCTCTCTCTCTCTCTCTCTCTCTCGCTCTCTCTGTTTTTGCCTTATTTGCTGGCTGGCAGCAGCAGTGAGCTGCTCGGCTATAAATACACCAAACTCACACTCACACACAACATTTGAGAAGTGGAGTGTTTACTGAAGTCTGCGCGGGTTTACCTCCAGACACACACACACACACACACACACACACACACACACACACACACGTGGTGTGTCTCCGTGGGGCTCCTGGTGTTGCTGGTGTTGTCCTGGTGCTGGAGGCTCTGGGCTCGGCCATGGCAGACTTCTGGGGCGACGTCGCTCATCAGAGGAGGCTGAGGGCCGTGTCCATGGTACGTGTCTGCTGCTCTTCACCACGCGCACTCGAATGCACCGCTTACCTGAGGCTCCCGCCCAGGTGTGCTGAGCCGTCAGAGCCGAGCGAAGCGGCTCGACGTGCCGGAGCTGCAGGGAGACGACCAGCAGCTCATCAGAGGCAAAGAGAAGGAGCTCTATAAGAGTTATGACTAACAATTACATCATAATTAGATTCAAAATAATGTTACAAGGACAATATTTTCTTTTTTCTATATTTATTGATTGATTTATTCTTTACTAATTTTCAAGAATTAGTGGCAGCATTTTTCCCAGAAGTAACCTGATGCTCCGCTGGCCTGCACAGCTGGGTTTGGTTCTGTGGTGTTTCTGTGTGTGTGTGTGTGTGTGTGTGTGTGTGTGTGTTTCTGTGTGTGTGTGTGTGTGTGTGTGTGTGTGTGTTTCTGTGTGTGTGTGTGTGTGTGTGTGTGTTTCTGTGTGTGTGTGTGTGTGTGTGTGTGTGTGTGTGTGTGTGTGAGTGTGTGTGAGTGTGTGTGAGTGTGTGTGTGTGTGTGTGTGTGTGTGTGTGTGTGTGTGTGTGTGTGTGTGTGTGTGTGTGTGTGTGTGTGTGAGTGTGTGTGAGTGTGTGTGAGTGTGTGTGAGTGTGTGTGAGTGTGTGTGTGTGTGTGTGTGTGTGTGTGTGTGTGGTGTGTGTGTGTGTGTGCTCAGACTGCAGAAGCACCTCGAGGTGCAGTTGGAGCTGATCAGTTGTACTTTCCCAGCGTGCTTTACCCTGCCTGTTGCCCAACAGAGACATGATTCTGATCTGTGTGTGTGTGTGTGTGTGTGTGTGTGTGTGTGTGTGTGTGTTCCCACACAGCTGCTGTGAGTCACTGGATTGCACAACTCAAACAAAAAAAAAAGTGTAATCAAATGTTGATTGACTTCTGCTGTTTCCAAACCACGGTGTGTGTGTGTGTGTGTGTGTGTGTGTGTGTGTGTGTGTGTGTGTGTGTGTGTGTGTGATACATGATGTACTGGCATCAGATCTGGATTCGGCACGTTCAGTAAGACGTCACTAAAAACAGTTCAGTTTTTTTCTTGGAAAGGAATTGGAGTGTGTGTGTGTGTGTGTGTGTGTGTGTGTGAAGCGTTTCGGCTCGGGACGTCCCCTGCTCGCTGCTGGGTGGTGGCCACAGCGCTCTGTTTCTGACTGTGTGACTTTGTGCGTCCTGACCTGCTGAGGGAAACGTCTCAGGCCTGAAAGACAAAACCTGAAGGAGCGTCAGAGCGACCCGGGACAGCAGGAGGACAGGAGGATGTCCACATGGAGACCAGAACCAAGAGACCAGAATCAAAACAACAACAAACAAACAAAATAAAAGGACGTAATGACTTGGGTTTCAGAAGAGCCTCGTCCTGCTGATGGATTATTGATCGGTGAAGGCTGATCACCTCCATCAGGCTCTGGCTCTGAGTCAGCGGCTCAGCAGGTTCTAGGAATCCTCACGTTTGTGTCCCAAAATGTTGAGAAGAGCCGAGCTGTAATCCCAGGAGCTGTAATCCCAGGAGCTGTAATCCCAGGAGCTGTAATCCCAGGAGCTGAACTCCGTTTGCAAAATCCTGGAAAAGAAATGCAAGAAATGAAAGAGCAGAGTCCACATTTAGCAAAGTTCCTCTTCCTGTCGCAATGTTCAGTATGCAGCGTGTGTGTGTGTGTGGTGTGTGTGTGTGTGTGTGTGTGTGTGTGTGTGTGTGTGTGTGTGTGTGTGTGTGTGGTGTGTGTGTGTGTGTGTGTGTGTGTGTGTTGGGGGGGCTCATATTAAATATATCCCAGTCTGCTGTGGATTATAAAGTGTAAGTGCAGTAACAGCTGTGCGGCTCCACGCTGAACTCTTGATTTTGTGAGCGAGTGAAGCTTCATGAGCAACAATCTGAAAAATAAACGGCTCCTCTTCTCTGAGCCGGAGAGGCTCAGCAGGAGCTCGGCCCCCGGCCCGCCGCTCGGCCCCTGGCCCGCTGCTCGGCCCGCTGCTCGGCCCCTGGCCCGCTGCTCGGCCCGCCGCTCGGCCCCCGGCCCGCTGCTCGGCCCCTGGCCCGCTGCTCGGCCCGCCGCTCGGCCCCCGGCCCGCCGCTCGGCCCCCGGGCCCCAGCTCGGCCCCCGGCTCCCGGCCTGCTGCGTGAGCGGCTGATCTGCAAAAACAAGGAGGGAAAAGGTGTCGTGTGCAGGTGAGAGGCAGGTGCACAGAATCAGACATCAGGCTGTTTCTGACACGGTGACACCAAAACACATGATCCAGATATTTATGACCAACACAGAGAGACATTAGAGACACTGTCTGTACAGGTGATCCACTGTCAGCACAGGTGATCCACTGTCAGCACAGGTGATCCACTGTCAGCGCAGGTGATCCGCTGTCAGCACATCACTACAGGTGATCCACTGTCAGCACAGGTGATCCACTATCAGCACAGGTGATCCACTATCAGCACAGGTGATCCAGTGTCAGCACAGGTGATCCAGTGTCAGCACTGGGGATCCAGTGTCAGCGCAGGTGATCCAGTGTCAGCGCAGGTGATCCACTGTCAGCGCAGGTGATCCACTGTCAGCGCAGGTGATCCACTGTCAGCACATCACTACAGGGGATCCACTGTCAGCGCAGGTTATCTGCTGTCAGCACAGGTGATCCAGTGTCAGCACGGGTGATCCACTGTCAGCGCAGGTGATCTGCTGTCAGCGCAGGTGATCTGCTGTCAGCACAGGTGATCCAGTGTCAGCACGGGTGATCCACTGTCAGTGCAGGTGATCTGCTGTCACACAGGTGATCCAGTGTCAGCACAGGTGATCCAGTGTCAGCACGGGTGATCCGCTGTCAGCGCAGGTGATCCACTGTCAGCGCAGGTGATCCGCTGTCAGCGCAGGTGATCTGCTGTCAGCACAGGTGATCCAGTGTCAGCACAGGTGATCCAGTGTCAGCACGGGTGATCCAGTGTCAGCACGGGTGATCCACTGTCAGCGCGGGTGATCCACTGTCAGCACAGGGGATCCACTGTCAGCACAGGTGATCCACTGTCAGCACATCACTACAGGTGATCCACTGTCAGGACATCACTACAGGTGATCCACTGTCAGCACAGGGGATCCACTGTCAGCACAGGTGATCCACTGTCAGGACATCACTACAGGTGATCCACTGTCAGCACAGGGGATCCACTGTCAGCACAGGTGATCCACTGTCAGGACATCACTACAGGTGATCCACTGTCAGGACATCACTACAGGTGATCCACTGTCAGCACAGGTGATCCACTGTCAGCACATCACTACAGGTGATCCACTGTCAGTACAGGGGATCCACTGTCAGCGCAGGGGATCCAGTGTCAGCACATCACTACAGGTGATCCACTGTCAGTACAGGGGATCCACTGTCAGCGCAGGGGATCCAGTGTCAGCGCAGGGGATTCACTGTCAGCGCAGGGGACACTGATGGCCACCGTACTTTCCCTCCAGCTGTGAGCCAATCAGATCCAAGCAAAGCAGAACCAGCCCGAGGCTCTGCGCCCGCCCGGCCTGGGCGATGTGTCTCTGAGGCACGTGATCCAGCTGGGCTCCTCCGGGGTCGGCGGCACGTGGAGGCGTGCTGGCGGCGGCGTGCTGCGTTCAGGGACCTGTCTTTACCTGCTCCTGGTTGGTAGACATGCAGAGGTAAACACATGCAGGTGCACTCAGTGGGTGTAGTGACGCCTTCAATGGGTGACCGTGTGGTTTCAGTGGATGTCTGAAACAATGCAGAGTGGAAGTTCAGATCAGTGTGAAGACTGATGGAGGTTTAGACGGGCTACTGGTGGCTTTAAATGGATGTGTGTGTGTGTGTGTGTGTGTGTGTGTGTGTGTGGCCTCGTGGGGGAGGAGCCTCAGCTCTGAGAGGGAGGGGCTGTAATCTACTGGTTAGATCTGAAACCAGTTTGAAAAGTTGTGGAACTACAGCGTGAAATAATCTGGATGTTTACTGGGATGGGGTCACACAGGACGGGGTCACACAGGACGGGGTCACGTGATGGGGTTACACGGGACGGGGTCACGGGACGGGGTCACGGGACGGGGTCACGGGACGGGGTCACGTGACGGCAGCGTGCGTCGATCTGACTTCCTGGTCCAGCAGAAGGAACGGCGCCACCAGCAGGACAAACAGCTCAAAGCAGCGACGTGGTTTCCTGCCTCACGCCTGAGCAAACAGATGATGTGTGAGAACTGAGAGCAGATGGTGACACAGGACCTTATCACTTCCCCTTTCTTCTTCTGTGTGTGTGTGTGTGTGTGTGTGTGTGTGTGTGTGTGTGCAGGGGAACGATGAGGAGGCGGTGCTGGACCAGGGGAAGACCAGCTCCACTCTGCATACCAACTTTGAGAAGGAAGAACTGGAGAGTGAGTCCTTTTCTGTCTCCCTCTCTCTCTCTCTCTCTCTCTCTCTCTCTCTCTCTCTCCCTCTCTCTCTCTCTCTCTCTCCTCTCTCTCTCTCTCCTCTCCT
>NC_043995.1:34386566-34389570 GCF_902150065.1 Myripristis murdjan | reverse complement strand
TCGCTCTAGCCCTGAGCCGCCGTGGAAGCTCCGCCCCCGACACGGTAAGACTGCCGGGCAAACCTCCGTAGAGCTCGGTCCTCTGGCGGCCATGTTGGAGGTCTGCAGCTGTCACGTCTCTGTTCCACGTCGAGTGCTCACCTGAGTCGATGACCAGCAGATTTTCAGAGTGCATCTTAAAATATAAATAAAATATAAACAAACAGACTAACTGTGTTTTAGAGGAAAGCAAACTAGGAAACACATTCAGCAGAAGATAATTAAATAACATAAATACATAAACTAGAGGTAAGTAAGACGATGGGAAAATGGGACAAACCAGTTTGCTGACTAAGCCGATGCTGTTTGACCTCTGACCTCTAGGTGGCGGTGGAGAGCTGCGACGCTCCTGCAGTCAGCCCCACCACCGCGCTGTTGGCCAGCGTTGCCGAGGAAACGGCCTGTGAACCGCCTCCGTACTACCCCTGAGGCTGGACCACCATACTACAGAGTACCACAGAGTACTACACAATACTAAAGAATACTACAAAGTACTACAAAATACTATAGAATATTACAAAGTACCACAAAATATTACACATTATTACAAAGTAGTACAAAGTGATGACTTTCTGAGCACTTCCTCTTTCTCTGTGTGTGTGTGTGTGTGTGTGTGTGTGTGTGGGTGGGTGGGTGGGTGGGTGTGTGTGTGGGTGTGTGTGTGGTGTGTGTGTGTGTGTGGGTGTGTGTGGGTGTGTGTGTGTGTGTGTGTGTGGGTGGGTGGGTGGGTGGGTGTGTGTGTGTGGGTGTGTGTGTGTGTGGGTGTGTGTGTGTGTGTGTGTGTGTGTGTGTGTGTGTGTGTGGGTGTGTGTGGGTGTGTGTGTGTGTGTGTGTGTGGGTGTGTGTGTGTGTGGGTGTGTGTGTGTGTGTGTGTGTGTGTGTGTGTGTGTGTGTGTGTGTGTGTGGGTGTGTGTGGGTGTGGGTTAGGCAGTTTATTGTTTATTTCAGTTTAATCACGGCTGCCTTCGTTATGCTGACGATCACGCACTTTATCTGTCTATTAATTCAATAAAATGATGATTTCAGTCCCTCGTCGTTCTTCGTTCTTCTGGCAGGAAGTTCCAGCTCCATTTGATCCACTAACGCAGAGGTTTTCAAAGTGGGGTCTGGGGACCCTCAGGGGTCCTCAAGGAACAGTTTAAAGGCCGAGGTCCGACGCCTTTCTCAAACTTTTAAACACAACAAATCTGATCCACGGCACCGACCTGACCTTTAAAGAAATCGTTTTAATGATCAGAAATATAGTTTTCTGGAAAATTTTGTTTTGTTTTGCAAATTTTCAGGTCAGTTTTTATGGAATTTTATGTTTTGCCCCCCCCCCCCCCCCCCCCCCCCCCCCCCCCCCTAATTTCTTTAACAACGTTCCTGTAATTCTTTGGCCAGTTTCCTGATTCCTGAACTTTAACTGAACTTCATTTCCCTGCCATTCTGTGTGTGTGTGTGTGTGTGTGTGTGTGTGTGTGTGTGTGTGTGTGTGTGTGTGTGTGTGCGCGCATTCAAATGGCAGCCCAGAGACAAAATAATCCAAGTTAATCCCGCAGGAACTTTGTCAGCTGCTGGAACAGGAAGCAGAACCGACTCTGAACTCTGTCGCCCTCCGCTGGCCAGACGCCGTCACTGCAGCTGGGAACACGCCAGCCCTCTGGAGCCCTGTGATTGGCTGTTGGACTGATGTGACATCATTAACCACGAGAACAGCAAACAGCGGGTTAGGGTTCTGCTCACTTCTATCTTGTTTCCCATTTATCTTACAGAGAGAACATTCATACACAGAACACAGAGAACATTCATACAAGGAACACAGAGAACATTCATACAGAACACAGAGAACATTCACACAGAACACAGAACATTCATACAGAACACAGAGAGAACATTCATACAAGGAACACAGAGAACATTCACACAGAACACAGAAAACATTCATACAGAACACAGAGAGAACATTCATACAAGGAACACAGAGAACATTCACACAGAACACAGAAAACATTCATACAGAACACAGAGAGAACATTCATACAAGGAACACAGAGAACATTCACACAGAACACAGAGAACATTCACACAGAACACAGAAAACATTCATACAGAACACAGAGAGAACATTCACACAGAACACAGAGAGAACATTCATACACAGAACACAGAGAGAACATTCATACAAGGAACACAGAGAACATTCACACAGAACACAGAAAACATTCACACAGAACAGAGAGAACATTCACACACAGAACACACATCATTAACCACGAGAACAGCAAATAGCGGGTTCTGCTCACTTCTATCTTGTTTCCCATTTATCTTACAGAGAGAACATTCATACAAGGAACACAGAGAACATTCACACAGAACACAAAACATTCATACAGAACACAGAGAGAACATTCACACAGAACACACAGAGAACATTCATACAGAACACAGAGAGAACATTGACACAGAACATTCATACAGAACACAGAACACAGAGAGAACATTCACACAGAACACAACATTCACACAGAACACAGAACATTCATAGAGAACACAGAGAGAACATTCACACAGAACACACAGAGAACATTCACACAGAACACAGAGAACATTCACACAGAACACAGACAGAGAACATTCACAAAGAACACAGAACATTCACACAGACCACAGAGAGAGAACATTCACACAGAACACACACAGAGAACATTCATATAGAACACAGACCATTCATACAGAACACAGAGAGAACATTCACACAGAACACAGAGAGAGAACATTCACACATAACACAGATAGAACATTCACACAGAACACAGAACATTCACACAGAACACAGAGAGAGAACATTCACACAGAACACAGAAAGGACATTCACACAGAACACAGAAAGACAACATTCACACAGAACATAGAGAGAGAACATTCAAACAGAACACAGACAGAACATTCACACACAGAACACAGAGAGAGAATATTCACACAG
>NC_043995.1:34366566-34381566 GCF_902150065.1 Myripristis murdjan | reverse complement strand
ACAACAACACTCACTGGACAAGTTACTGAATGGAGTTTGGTGTAGATTTTTCTCCGCAGGAGTCATCCGGGATGTGGGTTTTTTCCTGCTTCTCTGTGACAGTGACTCACTGCCAGAGGATGCTGGAGGAGATGGGGCCACTTGTTGCCGTGCGTTTTGACCAAAACATGATTCACAGGGGGGTCTTGGTGGTCCCGGGGTCAGTGTCCTCTTGTCCTTCAGCAAGGCATTAGATGTCTGTTAGCTCCAGGGAGGCTGTGTGTAACCAAGCCTGACCTCTGACCTCCCTGAACAGCACACACACGGGCTTCCGTGACTGTCTTCTTTTGAAGTAATTCAAAAGAAGACAGTCATGTCATCCCTTGAGGTTTGGAGTTTCTCTCACAGATGATGGAGATGCTGGCTTCATGCTGGATGCTGCTGCCACAGAGAAGAGACAGATGAGTCACTGCTGGTTTAGCTTTCATCACCCCGGTGGCTTTTGTGTAGTAACTCTGACTCATGCCGCCTCACTCCACACCGCTGCTGTTTGTCTGTTTCACAGGACAAACTGTGAGGCTGCAGGATGCTTGAGGTTGTTTGGTGGCACTTGGTTTTGCAAAAATCTTTGGTTTGTTTGCACATCGGTGGGAAATGCTGACACTTGAGAGCGTCTTCTGCTCGCTCTGGTTTGGATGTTTCATGCCGTTGCAGATGAGGAGGGATGTTGAGCAGCTGCAGCTCAAAACGAGATTAGCAGTCTAATCTGTCGAACCAGAATAACTTTCAGCAGACAGGAGCGGGTCTTTACAGGATCCATGTGGCGACGACTGACATAATGAATATTTTTCATTGTTGGCAGAAAACTTTCTCGATGAATCATTAATGTGAAAAGTGAGTCTGATGCTGATGATGTATGAATTTGGAGAGGACAGAGGACAATATCAGCATGTTGGTGATCTTTGTGATTATCAAAAGTAGAATCAGTTCCCTGTTATAACTTACTTTTATTTTTATATTTATTTATTTATTTTCTAAATCTCAACTTCTTTGTCATCATTATTACCAGAGGACAGATGTTTTGCCACGATAACGGGATCATTTCCTGGAGATCTTGACATAATGACACTATTTCGACATAATTTAAGATCTCGGAAAAAAAAAGTGCACACAGAAGTTGTGACGATCATTCAAACGTGAAGTAAAGAATAGAAGAAATACACACAATAATAACAACTGGAGAAGCTGTTTTTTTTCATTAATGTACGGTTATTCATTCTCTCATCACAACAGACAAAAAGTTTCATTATTTTGATTTTGAAAATCTAATCTCTCATGGTAAGGACTCTGGGTCGACCGATATTGGTTTTTCAGAGCCGAAACTGATTATTAGTAGTTTATGAGGCCGATGACCGATATTTGGAAACGATATAACCCTAACTCATCACCATACACAGGAAGTTCTCAGCAGCCTTTTTTTTTTTTTTAATAAACTTAAGGGAAAAGTTAAATAAAAACTGAATAAAAAAATAAAAATAGCTCCCTGAGGTATTACTGATGCATTAATGTGTTCATCACTGAAACGTTGCAGCTGGTAAAGACGGAGCTCCTTTTAATTTTATGCGGCTGAAAAGCTTAAGCATATCAGCACATGACTGTTTTGGGAAACTCTTATTTTGCATGAATAAAGTAAACGAGCAGTGTAACTATGAACTGAGTCACCTACGTCAAATACATTTATGGGTCAAAAGTCGCAGGTTTGCCTTCAAAATCAGGCGGAGTGACGTTATAAGTATTAAGTTATAAGTATGAAGTACTACTCAAGTACCTCAAGTTTACCAGTCAGGACGCTACTTGAGTAAATGTACTCGTCACATACAGTTTTGTTACGTCTAAAGTTTATTACAGCGTTTCCCTCATGACTACAAGAAACAGCTGCATTTCAGCTGCATCTGAGCAGAGAGTGAGATTATGGACTGAGACTGGGATTATGGACTGAGATTGGGATTATGACCGGCTCTTTTACGCTAATTAAATGCAAGAAGTAACATCATAGCCTTTCATTCTTTTCTAGTCATCTGGCTGTGTGACGAACCAGCAAATGAATTCATGGACGTTCACTAACGAGTTCAAGTTAGCAGTAAGAGACATTATTGTCCTCTAACGAGACAACAACACGTGGAGACGGCGTCTCGTCCAGGTGATGATAATGACACAGGTGATGAGTGATGTGAGGTTTGCAGTGTGGGAGCTTGAATACGTCCCTGTGAACTGACACCGGTGTTGTTTAGAGACACATGAGCTGTCGCTTCGAACCTCAATGTAAACTCCATGAACGCTCAGTATGGCGTAAACATGGAGGTGTGACGTTTTGTCCGTACGGTGCAGGATGAGATTAACTTCTGCTGGGTTTGGCTGTGATCCGTCCTCTGTGGGTCTGGGAGCTGCCGGCTTCCTGTCCAAACACACTGCGTGGAAACTGACCTGAAAGTGTGTGTGTGTTTTTTAATGTGGCCATTCAAATGAGCAGCTGCGCAGCACAAAGCGGCGGCGAGGCGGTGTGATGGTGACAGATTAGCCGAGCCGCCTTCAGGCTGCAGGGGATTGTTCACTTCACACAATGGAAGCAGTAATAATGTGCTGTTTATTAGGAGCCTCTCAGCGCGCTGGCAGGGCTGTGACCTGAACCCCTGCCCAGCAGCCTGAGGGTGATACTGGGGTTAGGTGGGTGTTATGGTTATTAGTATTACTATTATTACTATTTTTGTTATTCTTGTTCTGTTATTTCCAGAGTCTTGAAATGTTTTAAATCCTGTCAATACCAGCCTTTAAAAGTCATTAAATAGTATTAAATCAGAGTTTTCTGAGGTTTCAATTTCAATCTCATTTCATTGAAATCCATCTTTTTTCATGCATCATCTGGTAAATACCAGAATCAGAAATACTTTATTCACCAGAAATGCTTTATTCATCCCCAGGGGGGAAACTTAAACCGACCACATTCCTGCTTAAATCTGAACTCTGACCTCTGACCTCTGACCTCGACAAATATAGACCACCGACCCGACTGGTAAATTATCTGAATAAGGAGAAGATTTTATTCCACTGATGGAAAACTGGAGTGAAGAAAGTGTGAAGGCTCTGAAAGTTCATGTTCATATCGTAGTGGAATGAATGGAGGAAAGGGAGGAGGAGTGATGTGGCAGCTCTGAAAGCCCACTGCTCGCTCTGGGAGGAGAGCAGAGGAACGTGAAGGAGAGGAACCTCTGGACCTGCAGAGGAACCGGGACAGTGTTTTTTTTTTTTTTTTTTTTGTTATTTTAATTTTGTTCTTTTTATAAAGCACATGTACCTGCTGCCTGTAGACGTGCCGCCGGCGTGGTGCTCAGCAGCTGCTGTTACCGTGGTGATCAGGTGTTCGTGTGTCTTCAGCCTGAGTGGTTCAGGTTCCTCTGTCAGAGTTGGAGATGACAGTGCTCACCCCCTCAGGTCTGTGGGGCGCGGCTATGAGGACAAGATCACATCCCGTGTCTCTGACCAAACACACCTGCTGCTCTCAGGAGGTCTGAGCACACCTGGAGCTCTGGGACGTTCATCCTGATGTTGCCCTTGAACTGTTTTTTCTGACCCCCAGGTGTTCGCTGGCCACACTTCTGGGCAGGTGTGTGTGTCGGGCCAGGTGTGTGTGTCGGGCCAGGTGTGTGTGTCGGGCCAGGTGTGTGTCGGGCCAGGTGTGTGTCGGGCCAGGTGTGTGTCGGGCCGGTGTGTGTCGGGCCAGGTGTGTGTTGGGCCAGGTGTGTGTCGGGCCAGGTGTGTCACATGGCCTGACCGTCTCACCTGGTGTTTGATGACGTGCTGCCCTCAGGAGGTTTGAGGAGCTTCTGGGGCTGCAGGACCAGCAGCTCTCATGGTGTTCCTGGTCTGGTGACCTTCAGGGTCGGAGAACTGCTCGTACAGTCAGCTGCTGCTGCTGTGGGGGGTGTGGAGGAGAAAGACACACACACACAGACACACACACACACAGGGACACACTCAGGGACACACAGCGTCCTCCCAGCTGGGCTGTGTTGACGCCAGCCTCGCTCTCCGGTGGCTGCTGGTGGCTCTCCGGTGGCTCTCCGGTGGCTCTCTGGTGGCTCTCCGGTGGCTCTCTGGTGGCTCTCTGGTGGACGGAGCGGGTTCCTGCCGGTGGAAACGAGCTGCTCAGCGTCTCGCTCGGGGAGCCTCAGCCTTCAGTCTGCTTGTTTATTTATTTATTTTCCATAGTTAGTTCTTGTGTTGCATGTCGCCTGGCAGAGCGGCTCTGTGGCTCTGGGTCCTCTTGGTGTGTGCGGCCCCTTCCCTCCTTAATGCTTTTGTTTAAAGCACGTTTGGCCGAATCCAAATCAAAAAGTGCTTGAAGAAAATGTGTTTATTAATTAGAGTCCCTGTTGGTCACTACCGAGGCAGCAGCTCCTCCTCCTGGAGTCCACAGGTAAAGATGATGTCATAACTCAGAACATGACATCACCTCATCCTGCTCTCTCCAACATAACTTTATGTTCTTTCCCCTGATGAAACCCCACGTTGTTTGCTTTGCGCTGGCCTTCTCAGTCGTTGGCGTTGGGGCCAGTGTGCACGTGTGCACGTGTGCACGTGTGCACGTGCACACGTGGCGTCTGGACTTGAGTGACAGTCGGCTGAGAGTTTGAGGTCCTGTTCCTCCTGAGCTCATGCACTGTTTGATGTGAAGCTTTGAGACTGACTGCTCTGATCCTGTTGCTGCATCAGGTGTTTAACATGCTTTGCTGCTCGTGGCTAGCTGCTGACAGCTGAGCCGCCCGATCAGGCACACGGCGCCGAAAAACCCCTTCAGCACCCGAGGCCCGCCCGCCGGCCGGGACACCAGCCCACAGCCAGGAGGCGCTCTCCTGCTCCGGGGTCGGGAGGTCAAACGACCTCAAACATCAGATATAACTGATCCTGCGTGTGTGTGTGTGTGTGTGTGTGTGTGTGTGTGTGTGTGTGTATGTGTGTGTGTGTGTGAGACTGTAATTGGACTGTAAAATGAGCTTTAGTAACCAGAAAGTGTTATTGTGTGTACATGTGGTGTTTTTGGACTTGGAAAAAGGCTTCAATCTCTCACACACACACACACACACACACACACACACACACACACTCTGCTAGTGGCTCACACGTCTTGATGAGAGGATGAGTTTTTAAGGAAAATGTTTTCAATGAAAGTGAGAGGCAGCTCTGAGCCCAAACTGAAGACGTCCACATTCAGGCTGGTGTGTGTGTGTGTGCGCACGCATGTGTGTGCGTGTGCGTGTGTGTGTGTGTGTGTGTGTTGTGGTTAAATCACAGGGTGGGTGGTGTATCATGTGTGGAAGCTTTGAGCCCACTCTGAGCCTCCCAGCATGCCTTGCAGCTCCTCTGCAGGCAGAAGTTCCCTCTGTGACATTTGAACAGAGGCTCTGCAGCGTCACATGACCCCGCCGCCGCCAGGAGGAGGAGGAGGAGGAGGAGGAGGAGGAGGAGGAGGAGGAGGAGGAGGAGGAGGAGGAGGAGGAGGAGCAGAGCTGCTGATGTTGGATCTGAAGGAGAGACCTCACACACACACTTCCTGCTTCCTGTCTCCAACACCAGGCCACCTGCACAGGTGAGGAACGAGGGCTGAAGAGCAGAGCGACGTGACGCGGGTTAGGGTTAGGGTTAGGGTTAGGGTTAGGGTTAGGGTTAGGGTTAGCCGGCGTCTCCTTCACCTCCTTCAACTTCAGTGGGAAACAGAAAGGTCAGGCTGTCAGCTCAGCCAGGAGAAACTCACCGTCAGGAGTTTCAGCAAACTGAGGAGAGCAGAACGAGGCGAGAGGAGCTGCAGGAGAACAAACAGCTGACTCAGCAACCTGCACCTCCATCCAGGAGAACCACACACACACACACACACACACACACACACAGCAGTCAGCTGATCTCCCGCTCCACAGCTCTCACGCTGCCTTCATGTGCTCACCGGATTCATGGGAACTTTCAGCTCTGCGAGGTTAGTGATGTCATCGGCTCGTTACGCTAACGGCAACGAGGCTAGCTTTAGCCCACCCAAGCCTGTGGGGACTGAGGGCCGGATTAAATTAAGACTGGGATTAAATTAAGACTGGGATTAAATTAAAATGGGGCCTGGCTTGTCTGACTCTGCATGTGAAATCCAGATCAGGTGTGTTCATTCACAGGAAGCTGCTGCAGGCGGCCATGTTGAAACATTGTAACTCGGCCACTTCATGTTACGTATATTTGAAAGCTTGAATTCCCAGCAGCCATTGCAGTAACAGCGGAGGCACACCCCTCAGCCCTCACCCCTCAGCCCTCACCCCTGCACTGGGTCGGGTACCCGCAAAAACAGCTGATTTGCGGGTGGTTTTTATAAAGTTTTTTTTTTCCCGGGTTCGGATCTGGGTGGAAAAAATAACATGCGGGTCTGGTCGCGGGTTTTAGATTGACACATCAGAATTACCGTATTGATCTGAATATAAGGCGATATTTTTTCCATTGAAAATGCCCTCAAAAAACGCCCTCGTCTGATATTGGGGGTCTAAGCAAATACCAGGGATGAAAACAGCGCGCCGAAAAGCGCAACTGGCTTTTTTCGTGGCCATTTTGGTGACTTGTATGAATCGTGCAGATCCGATGAGTCTTTTTTAAGGGTCGATCACAGAATTGCGGACGGAATCGCGGAATTAGCCAAATAAAACAATCTATTTTTAACGCGGAATTTGACATACAGTATTAACAACTGCACCGGCACAGCACGAGCCAAAAAGCAAAGAAACTTTCCAGCTACAGCAGCGCACTGACATAGATTGTCTAACAAAGTGAAGAGTTCCTACTCTGCGCTATTTTCACTGGCTAATAGCTGCACACTGGCTTAGCTTGTCTATTCAGAGAAGAGGTATCACTCCGGCTTATTTTTCATATTCAATCTGTGTTATCACAGGCATACTCCTGCTCATTCATTGGTAGTTGAATTGTTAGGTCTGTTTGATAAGTAATTTACATTTTTAAAACAAATAATTTAACACATTGTTAAAAAATGTAATTAAAAAATTAAAAATGTCTGGAGTCACGCTTACTGGTATATATATCTCTGTGAGCCGCGCACCTGTCAGATCCTTTAGACCTGACCGGGTGGGCGCGGTGCCGACCGGCATCAGGTAGGCCGGCCGGTGTGCGCCGCCACCTGGTTGAATGTAGCAGCAGCTGACATGCCGCTCCGGCTGGACCAGTGGTTGGGGACCGCTGATGTAGGTTATCAAACACGGTTCATTGTTCGGCTTTTAAATAAACTGCATGTGTCTCCAGATGTTTCTTAAACTCGACGTGTTTCCTCCCTGCATGGCGTTGCTTTAAGGCGTCAGCTGCATGTCCAGAGTCTGCAGCCTCCTGAGACGGGACATGGAGCCAAACCCTCGGAGCGTTTTGCCTCCGGCATCTTTATTGATCCTCTCACTATCAGTTCATCTTTATTGATCCTCTCACTATCAGTTCATCTTTATTGATCCTCTCACTATCAGTTCATCTTTATTGATCCTCTCACTATCAGTTCATCTTTATTGATCCTCTCACTATCAGTTCATCTTTATTGATCCTCTCACTATCAGTTCTGATCAACAAGTGTTCTGAGTAACGGCTCTGACGTCACGTTCAACAACCACAAGTTGACTCCAGAACACCAGGGGGCGGCAACGAAATGAGGCACCGAAATTTTCGTTCTTATTCGGTCTCGTTACAACCATTTACATTGGAACTGGTGCCCTGTTGGCACCGCGTTTCAGTACCCAACCCTACTCAGCCCTCAGGCCTGAGCCCTCAGGCCTGAGCCCTCAGGCCTGAGCCCAGCTGTGGGTGTGGCTGAAGGCAGAGATGTGAAGCTGTGTGAGGAGGCAGCATCAGTTTTCCTCCTGACGTCGTGTGAAACCGGCACCGAGCGGCGGACGGCGTCGGTGTCGGGTAAACCGGATCAGACCGGACCAGACCGGCAGCAGAACAAGAACCAGGTGTGCAGCTCAGACAGCATGAATTCACATCCCATGCAGATGTGCAGATTTTGCCTGTGTGTGTGTGTGTGTGTGTGTGTGTGTGTGTGTGTGCTGTGCAGCAGAGATGTGAGCGGCTGGCTTTCAGAGTTTGAGCGGCTGCAGCTGTCGTGTTGTGTTTGAGGACACGCCTGGTGAGGAGTTTCTCTGTGCCTTCAGATGTTCTCCTGCTCCTGGGAGAGCCTCAGCGCTCCTCACCCTCCAGCTGAAACACACAGAAAGTAGTTCCATCAGAGCTGCAGAGCACGAGGCAGGAGTTACAGCTTTCCTTCCAAACCTCCAGCACAGACCTGCAGGGTTTGTTTTGGTGTTTTCCTGAAGTGTGAAGTGGCAGCAGAGCCGTGTGGGCTGGACTCAGCTGCAGGATTACAGACGAAAATACAAACAGCAGCATGAGACGAAAAGTTACAGCAGTAAAAACTATAAAATGTTAAAACGTAAACAAGTGAAGCCCCGTTAGAGGAGCCGTGGTCCAGAGGAGGAAACCAGGCAGTCTGGGAAACTCCATGACCCTCTCTCTAGCGCCACCAGCAGGTCCCTTCAGGCGCCTGTGGTCTTGGTGCTGGTTTCTCTGAGTTCCTCCTAACATCATCATCAGGTGCAGCTGCGTTCCTCACCACACGTTCTTCTATCTTAACTTGTTTCTGTTCACATCACAATTACATTTTATTTCTGCGTCTGTTCTCATCCAAACTGCTCAGGAGTTTTCATTTGGCTGCTGTTTCTGGCATTTTCAACTTTTTATTCGATGATAAATGTCCTCATGAGTCGTCGTAGTTTACGTGAGTAAAGATTCATTTTGATTTGTTTTTTTGTCTCGTGTTCGTCTTTTTGATGAAAATAGACGTCGTCGTTTCAGTCGAGGAAACCAAACAGAGACGGAGCGGAAACATCAGATCACACAGAAGCTGTTTCTGTTCTGCTTTTTCAGATTGTATGTTAGGTGAACTGTTCCTTTAAGGCTGAATGTGTGAGTGAAAAGTGAAGGACCCCCCCCGCCTGCCTCGTCAGAGAGGTCGCAGTAAAACAAGTTTAATTATTCACACAGTGAGAAAACAGACATAAAGACAGAGTTACAGATTAATAATCAAAATGATGACTTCAGGGTTCATGTGCTCACTTCACTGTCTCCGTAACTGCCAGTTTTTTTCCTGCTCAGACTGGAAAACAGCCATCTGAAGATTCCCCCGCCTCCTTTTTTTCTTTTTCTTCTTCTTCTCTCTCTCTCTCGCTCTCTCTCTCTCTCTCTCGCTCTCTCTCTCTCTCTCTCTCTCTGTTTTTGCCTTATTTGCTGGCTGGCAGCAGCAGTGAGCTGCTCGGCTATAAATACACCAAACTCACACTCACACACAACATTTGAGAAGTGGAGTGTTTACTGAAGTCTGCGCGGGTTTACCTCCAGACACACACACACACAGACACACACACACACACACACACACACACACACGCGGCGTGTCTCCGTGGGGCTCCTGGTCTTGCTGGTGTTCCTGGTCCTGGTGCTGGAGGCTCTGGGCTCGGCCATGGCAGACTTCTGGGGCGACGTCGCTCATCAGAGGAGGCTGAGGGCCGTGTCCATGGTACGTGTCTGCTGCTCTTCACCACGCGCACTCGAACGCACCGCTTACCTGAGGCTCCCGCCCAGGTGTGCTGAGCCGTCAGAGCCGAGCGAAGCGGCTCGACGTGTCGGAGCTGCAGGGAGACGACCAGCAGCTCATCAGAGGCAAAGAGAAGGATCTCTATAAGAGTTATGACTAATAATTACATCATAATTATAATTAGATTCAAAATAATGTTACAAGGACAATATTTTCTTTTTTCTATATTTACTGATTGATTTATTCTTTACTAATTTTCAAGAATTAGTGGCGTGATTTTTCCCAGAAGTAACCTGATGCTCCGCTGGCCCGCTGCAGGAGCACAGCTGGGTTTGGTTCTGTGGTGTTTCTGTGTGTGTGTGTGTGTGTGTGTGTGTGTGTGTGTGTGTGTGTGTGTGCTCAGACTGCAGAAGCACCTCGAGGTGCAGTTGGAGCTGATCAGTTGTACTTTCCCAGCGTGCTTTACCCTGCCTGTTGCCCAACAGAGACATGATTCTGATCTGTGTGTGTGTGTGTGTGTGTGTGTGTGTGTTCCCACACAGCTGCTGTGAGTCACTGGATTGCACAACTCAAACAGAAAAAAAAGTGTAATCAAATGTTGATTGACTTCTGCTGTTTCCAAACCACGGTCGGTGTGTGTGTGTGTGTGTGTGTGTGTGTGTGTGTGTGTGTGTGTGTGTGTGTGTGTGTGTGTGTGTGTGTGTGTGTGTGTGTGTGTGTGTGTGTGAGAGATACGTGATGTACTGGCATCAGATCTGGATTCGGCACGTTCAGCAAGACGTCACTAAAAAACAGTTCAGTTTTTTTCTTGGAAAGGAACTGGAGTGTGTGTGTGTGTGTGTGTGTGTGTGTGTGTGTGTGTGTGTGAAGCGTTTCGGCTCAGGACGTCCCCTGCTCGCTGCTGGGTGGTGGCCACAGCGCTCCGTTTCTGATTGTGTGCCTCCTGACCTGCTGAGGGAAACGTCTCAGGCGTCAGAGCGACCCGGGACAGCAGGAGGACAGGAGGACGTCCACATGGAGACCAGAACCAAGAGACCAGAGTCAAAACAACAACAAACAAACAAAATAAAAGGACGTGATGACTTGGGTTTCAGAAGAGCCTCGTCCTGCTGATGGATTATTGATCGGTGAAGGCTGATCACCTCCATCAGGCTCTGGCTCTGAGTCAGCGGCTCAGCAGGTTCTAGGAATCCTCACGTTTGTGTCCCAAAATGTTGAGAAGAGCCGAGCTGTAATCCCAGGAGCTGTAATCCCAGGAGCTGTAATCCCAGGAGCTGTAATCCCAGGAGCTGTAATCCCAGGAGCTGATTTCCGTTTGCAAAATCCTGGAAAAGAAATGCAAGAAATGAAAGAGCAGAGTCCACATTTAGCAAAGTTCCTCTTCCTGTCGCAATGTTCAGTATGCTGTGTGTGTGTGTGTGTGTGTGTGTGTGTGTGTGTGTGTGTGTGTGTGTGTGTGTGTGTGTGTGTGTGTGTGTGTGTGTGTGTGTGTGTTGGGGGGGCTCATATTAAATATATCCCAGCCTGCTGTGGATTATAAAGTGTAAGTGCAGTAACAGCTGTGCGGCTCCACGCTGAACTCTTGATTTTGTGAGCGAGTGAAGCTTCATGAGCAACAAAATTAAAAATAAACGGCTCCTCTTCTCTGAGCCGGAGAGGCTCAGCAGGAGCCCGGCTCCCGGCTCGGCCCCCGGCCCCTGGCCCGCTGCTCGGCCCGCCGCTCGGCCCCCGGCCCGCCGCTCGGCCCCCGGCCCGCTGCTCGGCCCGCCGCTCGGCCCCTGGCCCGCTGCTCGGCCCCCGGCCCGCTGCTCGGCCCCCGGCCCCGGCCCGCTGCTCGGCCCCCGGGCCCCGGCCCGCTGCTCGGCCCCCGGCCCCCGGCCCACAGCTCGGCCCCCGGCCCGCTGCTCGGCCCCCGGGCCCCGGCCCGCTGCTCGGCCCCCGGCCCCCGGCCCACAGCTCGGCCCCCGGCCCGCTGCTCGGCCCCCGGGCCCCGGCCCGCTGCTCGGCCCCCGGCCCCCGGCCCACAGCTCGGCCCCCGGGCCCCGGCCCGCTGCTCGGCCCCCGGCTCCCGGCCTGCTGCGTGAGCGGCTGATCTGCAAAAACAAGGAGGGAAAAGGTGTTGTGTGCAGGTGAGAGGCAGGTGCACAGAATCAGACATCAGGCTGTTTCTGACACGGTGACACCAAAACACATGATCCACATATTTATGACCAACACAGAGAGACATTAGAGACACTGTCAGCACAGGTGATCCACTGTCAGCGCAGGTGATCCACTGTCAGCACAGGTGATCCGCTGTCAGCACAGGTGATCCACTGTCAGCGCAGGTGATCCACTGTCAGCGCAGGTGATCCGCTGTCAGCAGCACAGGTGATCCACTGTCAGCGCAGGTGATCCACTGTCAGCGCAGGTGATCCGCTGTCAGCAGCACAGGTGATCCGCTGTCAGCGCAGGTGATCCACTGTCAGCACAGGTGATCCACTGTCAGCACAGGTGATCCACTGTCAGCGCAGGTGATCCACTGTCAGCGCAGGTGATCCGCTGTCAGCAGCACAGGTGATCCACTGTCAGCGCAGGTGATCCGCTGTCAGCACATCACTACAGGTGATCCACTGTCAGCACAGGTGATCCACTATCAGCACAGGTGATCCACTATCAGCACAGGTGATCCAGTGTCAGCACAGGTGATCCAGTGTCAGCGCAGGTGATCCGCTGTCAGCAGCACAGGTGATCCACTGTCAGCGCAGGTGATCCGCTGTCAGCAGCACAGGTGATCCACTGTCAGCACAGGTGATCCACTGTCAGCACAGGTGATCCACTGTCAGCGCAGGTGATCCGCTGTCAGCAGCACAGGTGATCCACTGTCAGCGCAGGTGATCCGCTGTCAGCAGCACAGGTGATCCACTGTCAGCGCAGGTGATCCGCTGTCAGCACATCACTACAGGTGATCCACTGTCAGCACAGGTGATCCACTATCAGCACAGGTGATCCACTATCAGCACAGGTGATCCAGTGTCAGCACTGGGGATCCAGTGTCAGCACTGGGGATCCAGTGTCAGCACAGGTGATCCACTGTCAGCGCAGGTGATCCACTGTCAGCGCAGGTGATCCACTGTCAGCGCAGGTGATCCACTGTCAGCACATCACTACAGGGGATCCACTGTCAGCGCAGGTTATCTGCTGTCAGCACAGGTGATCCAGTGTCAGCACGGGTGATCCACTGTCAGCGCAGGTGATCTGCTGTCAGCGCAGGTGATCTGCTGTCAGCACAGGTGATCCAGTGTCAGCACGGGTGATCCACTGTCAGTGCAGGTGATCTGCTGTCACACAGGTGATCCAGTGTCAGCACAGGTGATCCAGTGTCAGCACGGGTGATCCACTGTCAGCGCAGGTGATCTGCTGTCAGCACAGGTGATCCAGTGTCAGCACGGGTGATCCACTGTCAGTGCAGGTGATCTGCTGTCACACAGGTGATCCAGTGTCAGCACAGGTGATCCAGTGTCAGCACGGGTGATCCGCTGTCAGCGCAGGTGATCCACTGTCAGCGCAGGTGATCTGCTGTCAGCACAGGTGATCCAGTGTCAGCACAGGTGATCCAGTGTCAGCGCAGGGGATTCACTGTCAGCGCAGGGGACACTTTGTCCCTGATGGCCACCGTACTTTCCCTCCAGCTGTGAGCCAATCAGATCCAAGCAAAGCAGAACCAGCCCGAGGCTCTGCGCCCGCCCGGCCTGGGCGATGTGTCTCTGAGGCACGTGATCCAGCTGGGCTCCTCTGGTGTCGGCGGCATGTGGAGGCGCGCTGGCGGCGGCGTGCTGCGTTCAGGGACCTGACTTTACCTCACGCTAATGGTTGCTCCTGGTTGGTAGACATGCAGAGGTAAACACATGCAGGTGCACTCAGTGGGTGTAGTGACGCCTTCAATGGGTGTAGTGACGCCTTCAATGGGTGACCGTGTGGTTTCAATGGATGTCTGAAACAATGCAGAGTGGAAGTTCAGATCAGTGTGAAGACTGATGGAGGTTTAGACGGGCTACTGGTGGCTTTAAATGGATGTGTGTGTGTGTGTGTGTGTGTGTGTGTGTGTGGCCTCGTGGGGGAGGAGCCTCAGCTCTGAGAGGGAGGGGCTGTAATCTACTGGTTAGATCTGAAACCAGTTTGAAAAGTTGTGGAACTACAGCGTGAAATAATCTGGATGGTTACTGGGATGGGGTTACACAGGACGGGGTCATGTGATGGGTTACACGGGACAGGGTCACGGGACGGGGTCACGTGACGGCAGCGTGCGTCGATCTGACTTCCTGGTCCAGCAGAAGGAACGGCGCCACCAGCAGGACAAACAGCTCAAAGCAGCGACGTGGTTTCCTGCCTCACGCCTGAGCAAACAGATGATGTGTGAGAACTGAGAGCAGATGGTGACACACGCACCTTATCACTTCCCCTTTCTTCTTCTGTGTGTGTGTGTGTGTGTGTGTGTGTGTGTGTGTGTGTGTGTGTGTGTGTGTGTGTGTGTGTGTGTGTGTGTGTGTGTGTGTGTGTGTGTGCAGGGGAACGATGAGGAGGCGGTGCTGGACCAGGGGAAGACCAGCTCCACTCTGCATACCAACTTTGAGAAGGAAGAACTGGAGAGTGAGTCCTTTTCTGTCTCTCTCTCTCTCTCTCTCTCACACACACACACACACACACACACACACACACATACACACACACACACACACACACACACACAGCCCTGCAGTAAGCTGGCCAGTGTTTACACAGCCTCTCCCACACACTGAAAGTAGCAAAGATAATTTTTTACCCGTATTTACACACAGAGCAGTTTTCATGCTCAGCCTCAGGACACACACACACACACACACACACACACACACACACATACACACACACACACACACACACACACACACACACACACACACACACACACACACACACAGGGCTCCTCGTTAAAGGAGGAATTCAGGAGGTTGAACAGATTAAAGGATCAGAGGAGAGGGAATGTCTTTGATAAAATTCCTGGAGGATTATGGGTACACAACCCCCTCATTCACACACACACACACACACACACACACACATACAGTCTGTGTGTAGAGACGGGTCACACACTTCATGCTGTCCTGAGTCAGTCAGAGCTTTTTTTAAAACAGTTTTTGCGTTGAAGCTTCCCACTGCCGTCAATGGGAAGTTTCATTCATTTGAATGAACAAACCATTTAATTTACTGTAATCTGTAGAGGTGGTCTCTACCTGCTCTGCCTGTAAAGCGTCATGAGATAACTTCTGTTGTGATTTGACGCTGTATAAAGAAAGATTGATTGATTGATTGATTGATTGATTGATTGATTG
>NC_043995.1:34356566-34361566 GCF_902150065.1 Myripristis murdjan | reverse complement strand
AAGATCAATACGGATCGATCAACTCTCTGAAACCTGGCAGGCTTTTTTATCTAACCCTCTGAACAAAACTGTTTCTTCCTCTTTATAAAATCTATTTTATTCATTTTCTTAAGGAAAAATGTAACTTTATAGTAAATTCCTTGTTATTTAATATAAATATTGTATTATAATAATCATAAATATAATTTCCTTGTAGGTTTTACCTCTACCGTTTTCTTAAATTTTTTTTTTGTTAATTTGGGGGATTTTTTTTTCTGGTAATTCTTTTTAAAAGTTTTCCTTAATGTCACTTTCCATGTGATTTTCTTCTGATTTTTCTGTCCTGTCCCGTGTTTTGGAAAGAAATCAAGTGGCTTTGCTCAGGTTTAAGGGGTTTGAGCTTAGTTGAGTTACTGAATGGCTCGGTGACATGGAGATGAAAGCGCTGGACTGTTGAGAAGTAAACGTGCACGCGTACACGTGCACGTGCACGGCAGCTGAGCTGAAGCTGCAGAGCGGCGAGGCGACGAGCGTCTCCTGCGCTCGCTCATCTGGACAAACCCACCTCAACCTGCCGAGTCAGCGCCGGAAATACCAGCTAATGCTGCGTGACGAGTCAGCGGTTTAATACCCAGGGTCATAAACCGTGTGTGTGTGTGTGTGTGTGTGTGTGTGTGTGTGTGTGTGTGTGTGTGTGTGTGTGTGTGTGTGTGAGAGAGAGGAATGTTTTAATAGAGAGGCTGAGGTGATACAACCTGCAGTGTCTTGGAAAAGCTGAACATGTTGCAGCCTGCAGCTCAGCATGCAGCCAGGAATCCACTCACTGTGTGTGTGTGTGTGTGTGTGTGTGTGTGTGTGTGTGTGTGTGTGTGTGTGTGTGCAGGCAGGATCATGTTGAGCTGTGTGTTCCCTGCACTACCACACTTCCCACATTTGTAATTTGTGAGAGTGACAACAGTAATTGCTGAAAATCAATCAAATATAGAAACAAATGATCAGGTAAAGTTCGATGATTCTGTAAACATGGTAATACACTCGCTGTCGTATTTATTAACCCTGTGAAACCTGATCAAATCACTTGATTTCTCTCAGAAATATGGGAAAATGGAGAGAAGCAAATTAGCTTAATGTTACATATGAATAATATTAATTATTATTTAACAGTCATGTTTATTATTGATTACTACTGTGATCATAGTTATAAAAGCCGTTTCCATCTGACAGGATTCAGCAAGGTTTTTTACATCTGCAGGTTAATTAGCATGTTGGTTGTGATTGGCTCTTACCTGGTGTTGTGGCTCCTTCACTGTCTTCACAGTTGCTGGAAATTTCTGAATGCAGGTTTTTCTGAATGAGCCTCCATGTGTGATGCAGCATCTCGGCTTTAACCCTTTAAGCTCTTTCTGACAGTCTCGCTCCGTGAATCCAGTTCAGACCGGCTGGGAACCACCGAGGAACTGATGTCATCAGACACAGAATGATGGGTTTATTTAGTTTTTATTTGGTTTTATTTAGTTTTTATTTCTGGTTGTCTGATAGGGAGCGAGACAGCGTACAAACTGAGTCTGCTTCATGTTAGCGGGACGAGTGACTCAGACTCACTGCAGGACAGGACGTCTCCTGGAGGTTGTGCTCTGTAAGGGCTGAGATAAATCCCAGCAAGCTGCAGAGGCTCTTTGTTTTTCAGGGTCGACTCGGCAGCGCAGGTAGATTTTGGATTTTTAACATCCAATGTGGCTGATGGTGATGCTGAGTCGGCTCTTAGAGATCGGCCCTGATGAACCCACTTGAATAAAGTGAGCTAATTTAGCAGAGATTATTCTTCTGTATGGCACTTTACATTGTTATTGTTTTAATCTGTTCAGCCTGAAACCCACCCACAATAATCCGGAGCTTTGTTCCGTGGGCGGTGGGTTTCCCAGTGGACTGGACCAGGACTGGTTCTGGCTCTCTGATGGAGAACTTGTTGTTTCCCAGCTGGTCTGTCCTGTGGGCGTCTGTCTGCACGCAGCTCCTCTCCTTTGGTTTTTCACTTCTTCACTGATCACTTCTCCTTCCTGTCCTCCATCACTGTCCTCTGTCTTCCATCTTCCTCCTCAGGGGAGGCCGCCTCCTCCTCCCGTCTCTCTCTCCGCCTTCGATCGTCCTCCGCCCCCCCCTCCCCCGTCTCCACACCCGTCTCCACGCCCTCGTTACCCCGCCGCCACGCCCCAGACTCCCCTCCTGATGACGCCCCGCGCCGCGCCTCCGCTCCGGATCGGCTGGTGGAGGAGTGGGGGGGCGGAGCCGAGATCCCTCAGGTGGTGGTTCACCCCCCGAGGAGGAGGAGCAGCAGGAGGAGGAGGGGTTAAGGGCTGTCGACGATGAAGACGCTGACCTTCCTCATGTGGATCTGCCCCTTTTTTCCTCCCAGCAAGGCAAATATCCTGCCGGCCCCGCTCGGCCCCGCTCGGCCCCGCTCGGCTCGGCCCGGCTCGGCTCGGCCCCGCTCGGCCCGGCCCGGCCCGGCTAGGCTCGCCCGGCCGGCTCGGCTCGGCTCGGCTCGGCTCGGCTCGGCTCGGCCCCGCTCGGCTCGGCCCGGCTCGGCTCGGCTCGGCTCGGCTCGGCCCCGCTCGGCCCGGCCCGGCCCCGCTCGGCTCGGCTCGCCCGGCTCGCCCGGCTCGGCCCCGCTCGGCTCGGCCCCGCTCGGCCCGGCTCGGCTCGGCTCGGCCCCGCTCGGCTCGGCTCGGCTCGGCTCGGCTCGGCTCGGCCTGACTCGGCTCAGCTCAGCTCGGCTAACAGCGTCCCTCACTCCCCAGCGCTTTAACAGGAAGCTGCCTGAGCTGCTGCATGTTGCTTCCATCAGCTGTCAGCTGTCAGTGTTGATGCTCATGCTAACACTCCTACCTCAGCACACTGACAGTGAACCAGTGAGACTACATTTCCCATCAGGCCCCTTGCTTCCTTTTTTTTTTTTTTTTTTTTTTTTTTGGTTAAAGCAGCGACAGAGCTCTGTGCTAATCCAGGGTTAAGAGTCTGCCTTAATTGCAGAATATTTCATTTAATTTTTTTAGACTGCCACTGAACTCAAGATGAAATAAAATGACATAATTTTGTTCTTCAAATCATCAAAGCTGTTTTTTTTGTTTTTTTTTTGTAATCACAGTATTTACCAGCGTGATGATGTCATGCGTTTGGCAGCAGGTTGATGCTGAGAAACTGTCAGCTGATCTGTCAGCTGATCTATCAGCTGATGTGTGGCGGTGCTCTGGGTTTCTCTGCTGTGTTTCCTGTCAAGCCCTCTCACACACACACACACACACACACACACACACAGGAAGCCTGCTGGGCTGCTGCATGCTGTGTCTCTGCAGGCCCGCTCTGCTGCTGCCTTGCTCAGCAGCACTGTGGACACTGAACCCTCACACACCTTCACCTCCTCACAGGCTTCTCCAGTCCCCGAGAAACCTTCTGTGCTCTGGAAGGTGGAGACCAGAGACCTGCTCTGCTCTAGTCTAGTGTGTTCACTTCTATTCTATTCTATTCTGTTCTATTCTATTCTATTCTGTTCTATTATGCTTTTGTTGTTATTTTATACTCTGTTGTACTCTAGTTTGTTCTGTTCTATTCTACTATGTTCTGTTCTAGAGTATTCTACTCTATTCTTGTCTGTTCTATTGCGATGCGTTCAGGTGTCCTATGTTGTTGACAGCGTCAGCGGTGCGTTCAGGTGTCCTCTGTGTTGTTGACAGCGTCAGTGATGCATTCAGGTGTCCTCTATGTTGTTGACACCATCAGTGATGCGTTCAGGTGTCCTCTATGTTGTTGACAGGTCAGTGATGCGTTCAGGTGTCCTATGTTGTTGACAGGTCAGTGATGCATTCAGGTGGCGTCAGCAGAACGTTCCAGCTGACTGATTGGTCCCATCCTGACTTTATGACTTTTTCGTTGATGATCTGCAGAGTTTAACGGTTTGTTGAGGAGGAAAATGTGGGAGAGTCATCAGATCAAACAGTGAAGTCACTGAGGCGGAGCTTTAAATCTGCTGTCTTTCTTTCTTTTGTCTTTTTCCCAGATAAAAACAGTTCAGCTGAATAAATCTGAAGACTAAACCTGCATTGAGTTTAACCTTTTAACCTTTTAACGTGCAGAGAGAGTGTTATCGTGTTTTTTTTTTTTTTTTTTTTTTGATGATGAGAACTGTATAGACTCAACTATCAACTGACTTGCCTGATTTTGTCAGTTGAGCTTTTTTTTTTTTTTGGGTGTTTTTTAGTGCACCTTTAACCCCGTAACACGTAAAGTAAAGGGCGTGTGTAGACTCTAATAAACCTGTTGGTTTCATGGCCGAGCTCACTTCCTGTGCGGCCCAGCTGACTTCCTGTGCGGCCCAGCTGACTTCCTGTGCGGCCCAGCTGACTTCCTGTCCCTGTCTGAGCAGGTCTGTTGGCGTCGCCCCAGTCGGCTCCTTGTAACCTCGACAACAGCAAGAGCAGCGAGAGCCGCATGAACGGCGGCGGCGGCAGCAGGGAGAACAGCACGGTGGACTTCAGCAAGGTAACCCCCCCCTCACTCGTACAGTTATATATTTTGCCTCATTCTGTTGTGTTTTGTCATTTAATCTGCAGAATAAAATGATATTCTGGCTGATAATCCACAGCTCAGTGGAGGTGGTACTCAGGAGGAGCTTTGTCTTCATATGTGAACGCATGATGACGTGTTTCTGTTTCTGTTCTGTTCTGTTCTGTTAGTCCGTCAGGTGAGAGTTTAGTGTGTAAACAGTGAAGACGACAGATTAGAGGCCAAAAACCCAAAGTTTTCATTTTAATTTGATGAAGATTTACTCAAATCAGCTGCAGAAAAACATCCAGATACCCTGAAGTTTAACTGGGACGCTCAGCTGCTTCTTGGTGTGTTCTGAACGGGTCTGAACACCACAGAAGAAGAGACAGACGAGGCAGGACGCAAATCAAAACTCTGTCCAACCAGCAAGCTGCTCGGGAGTCATGTGACCAGTGTTGGGACCAATTACTCACAAAACT
>NC_043995.1:34349066-34351566 GCF_902150065.1 Myripristis murdjan | reverse complement strand
CAGCGTAGACACACGGTATGTAACGTCAAGCTAACAGAAACGACAAAGCTCTGAACAACCTGTTGCCTTACGCAGCGCTGCAGGTATGGAAGCTGAGAGGGCCATTCTCCTCGCGACTGTAGCCGAAGAACTGTCTGAGCAGGACATTACATGGATCATTATTATAGGGCTACTGCAATACATTCAATGTCCACTATGAAAAAAACAGTTATTGTTACATTGTTTCCAGGATTTGTACCACAGACCTACACACGAGTTTTAAGTTTTAAGTTGAATAAAAGTTGCCACATTATTTAGAAAAACAATAAACTCTGTCTGATTTATCATCATACCTATCACCTACATGTGCTTTTACCTCCTCACATGATGGGCAACATGTTAAACAGAGGCTGCACTGATATAGCAGCTTGGAAGCCATAATGGAGCTCTAGCGTTTTAAATCGCAGAGGCTTCAATACAGGCTGATGCTGATTGGATAACACCTGGGACACGCCCACAAAACGGAGGAAAACTACCTCCGAGGCATGTTGCTCTCTGTTACAAAACCTTACAACCAAACACACCATTCAATGAGACAACGTCACACAACGTTACGCATCGTAACGTCGTTGAATACACCCCAGGACCCACGTAAGTCAAATAAAGAATTAGTGTTGCGTCGGCTCCAGCCTCCTGAAAACAGGCGAAAATATCGGCGTTTTTTTAAACGCACGGCGCGACAGCCTGAGTCGATCACCAGTAGTGAAGAGGAGTGTGTTTGCACTCCTCCGGTCCCGGTCCAAGTCGAATGGACGCCCACACGGGCGTTTAGAGCACTGCTGCCGCTGTTACTCACGACCAGAGCCTATTCTATTAATATAGATTGATATAATATAGATGGGTCAATGAGTACAAATCTGAAGAATATTGAGCAACTTACAAGGATGCAAACAGCGCAGTTAAGGGTCAACTTAACTAGGGCCCTATAATTTCCACGAACACGGAATCACGGAATTAGCCGAATAAAACTGTGTGACGGCGTCCCTCTCTTCAGGTGTTCCACGACGTGGCGTACAAGGCGAAGGACCGTGTGGACCTGCTGTCGGGGATCGATGAGTTCCTGGACCAGGTGACGGTGCTGCCTCCAGGTGAGTGGGACCCGACGATCCGCATCGAGCCGCCCAAGAGCGTCCCGTCCCAGGAGAAGAGGAAGACGCCCTCGCTCGCCAACGGCTCCGCCCACAACGCCGACCTCACCAAGGAGGAGGAGCATCAGGCAGGACCAGAGCTGCAGAGGACTGGGAGGTGTGTACTCACACACACACACGCACACACACACACACACGCACACACGACCCGTCCTGGGACCTTTAGGTTGTGTTTTTATGCTAAGTGGCAGAGCTGTGATCATGTGATCATGTGATCATGTGGATCCACTGTGAGAATCTGGAAGGTTGATTTTTCCACTCTGGCAGAGTCAGGCTAACGGCTCCCATAGACTTCAAGTCTTTATGCTAAGCTAACAGCTGCTACCCATAGGAAGTGAACCGCTGGCCGTCCAGAGGTGGAGATGGTGTCCAACATCTGGTCTCAGTGTTTAGACGCTCTGAGAGGCAGAGGTCCTGTGAGGTCCTGTGAGGTCCTGTGAGGTCCTGTGAGGTCCTGTGAGGTCCTGTGAGGTCCTGTGAGGTCCTGTCAGGTCCTGTCAGGTCCTCTGAGGTCCTCTGAGGTCCTGTGAGGTCCTGTGAGGTCCTGTGAGGTCCTGTCAGGTCCTGTGAGGTCCTCTGAGGTCCTCTGAGGTCCTCTGAGGTCATCTGAGGTCCTGTGAGGTCCTGTCAGGTCCTGTGAGGTCCTCTGAGGTCCTCTGAGGTCATCTGAGGTCCTGTGAGGTCCTGTGAGGTCCTGTCAGGTCCTCTGAGGTCCTCTGAGGTCCTGTGAGGTCCTGTGAGGTCCTGTGAGGTCCTGTCAGGTCCTCTGAGGTCATCTGAGGTCCTCTGAGGTCCTCTGAGGTCCTGTGAGGTCCTGTGAGGTCCTGTGAGGTCCTGTCAGGTCCTCTGAGGTCCTGTGAGGTCCTGTGGGGTCCTGTGAGGTCCTGTGAGGTCCTCTGAGGTCCTTTAGAGGACGCTCAGGGGACAGCTGGTTGTCAGGGTGTAAATCTGCCATGTGCTCCCAGCTGGGTTAGAGCTCTGGCTGTAATCCTGCCCTGGCTGTAATCTGGCTCTGGCTGTAATCCTGCTCTGGCTGTAATCCGGTTCTGGCTGTAATCTGGCTCTGGCTGTAATCCTGCTCTGGCTGTAATCTGGCTCTGGCTGTAATCCTGCTCTGGCTGTAATCTGGCTCTGGCTGTAATCTGGCTCTGGCTGTAATCCTGCTCTGGCTGTAATCTGGCTCAGGCTGTAATCTGGCTCAGGCTGTAATCTGGCTCAGGCTGTAATCTGGCTCAGGCTGTAATCCTTCTCTGGCTGTAATCTGGCTCAGGCTGTAATCCTTCTCTGGCTGTAATCCGGCTCTGGCTGTAATC
>NC_043995.1:34336566-34344066 GCF_902150065.1 Myripristis murdjan | reverse complement strand
GTATTGAAACTGGGTCAGCTGCAGGTGCTCTAATTCTCAGGAGAAAAATTCAGTGATAAGAAATAAAAATATGTAAAAAGAAGTGTGTGCATTATGTATAAAGTTATAAAAAATAAGTGTTATGTCTAAATATGTGCATTAATCCTACAAAATATTAGAACAATAAATACAGAAATAGACAGAGTGTATGTGGAAAGTCTCCCTGTGTACAGCATGCAGAGGGTGTGTGTGTGTGTGTGTGTGTGTGTGTGTGTGTGTGTGTGTGTGTGTGTGTGTGGCTGGTACCTGTCTCCGAGCTGTACGCCTCGCCCACGTTGGTCAGCACGTCTTTGTAAATGAGTTTTTTGTTTCCTGACGTCGTCTTCTGCAGCCCGTTCCCGCCGAGCGACGCCGCGAACGCCACCTTCGGGACGTCTGGGGGAAAACGCAACGCGCCACCCCAAAATAAGAAGCAGCGTCTGAAAACTCTGACTGTCGCATTTAACAAAGCACAGCTTACATTTGATTAATTAATATGGAGCGGCATAAAGTTCATTTTTGTAACGCTTTAAAAAAAGTGTCATTTCAGCGCCGGCCTGTTCTTTTCTCTTCGTCAGTTCATTTTTCACACAGCAGGACGCAGGTAGAGGTCACTGACCTGCCAGGGCCTTCATCTCTTTCTCTGCTGCGTCCAACCTCTGTTTGAGAGCTGGAAACACACACACACACACACACACACACACAGTCCCAGTGAGCGGATGAAAAGGCATGTGATGTTGAGTCCCTCCGTAGTGAGACGACAAAAAAGTGAACAAGCCGTGTTGGAAAGCAGCAGGTGAGATAATTAATAGTCAATATGAATAATAACAAGAGAACCGAAGTCACTGTTCCATTTAAATGAGCCTGGTGCAGTAATGAAAGACAGAATCACTTCAACATTATTTATCTTTTTTTCTCGATTGATTTACAAAACAAACTGAACTGAAATCCCAAAAAGGCAATAGAAACCGAACTGTGGGTTTGCTGAACTGTTTCCACCGTTAATGCACACATAATAACATGTGGAGTGTGAAAGCCGCTGTGAATCCTCAGCGCATGAATCTGCCAGATGGACCTGGAGAATCGGCTCACCCAGGTTGAAGGTCTTCAGCTGGTTCATGGAGTCCTGCAGCTTCTGCATCTCACCTGCAGGGGCGCTCTCCACTGTCTCACCTGTGCGCTCACCTTCCTCCTGCCTGCGCCACACACACACACACACACACACACTTTATTTTAGCAGCAGTGCACTGAGGGGTCAGAGGTCAGCCGCCCCATCTGAACCTCTCGGCTCAGGTCTCGGTTTCGCGTGTTCAACGTTGGATTCTGCGTCTGTGTTGGAGTTTTCCACTTCCTCTGGATTTCTGGGAAACATTTTGAGTTTGATCCCAGACACTAAAATAGCAGCAGCTGCTGGACTTTGCGTTTGGTGTTGTGGAAGCGGCTCGGTGTTATAACTTAAAGAAACTCAAAGTGATGAGATTAAAATTGTTTAAGTAATCGCGTGTCTTGTGAATTCATCTTTTGAAAAATGAGACAGTTCCCTGGATTTCTTTCAAAAACATGCAGGGAACAAGGCAATTATTACATTAGGAAAAAAATTACTGGCAAAAAAATTACCATAACTTTAGCAAAGAAAAAAAAATCACTGGAACATAACTGACAAAAAAAATCACAAAAATTACTTTAACACAAGTAAAATACCAGCAAAAAAATGACCAGAATGTAAGCAAAAATATGACAAGAACAAGAACAGCACCAGAAAATTAGCAAAAAAAAAAATCACTAAATACAAGAAAACTATATTAATAATTACTAAACCATATATTTAAAGGTCAGATCAGTGATGCTTCTTGTTTTTAAAAAGCGTCTGAGCACCACCTGTCACAAGAGTTTAATTTAACTAATTTAAATTCTTCCTCCTCTGGAAGACCCTCGAGGACTTGAAAACCACCAGCCTCGGGTGTGTGACCCGAGGCTGGTGGTGGTGAAATGACGCTCTGGGTCTGAAGGATCTCTCCTGTCTCTACTTTTAAATCTAAATAATTTCAAATGGTGAAGACAGGAGGAGCTCACATGGGGAAGAGCAGGAAGCCGCTGAAGGTGCTGTGGTGGTTGCTGTTGTCCCAGATCTGCGTGTTCAGCCACAGAACCATCTTCAGCTTGTCGCCCTCCTCCAACAGCAGGGCGGCGCCGTTGGACGCCGTGTCGCTGCCCTCGCCAGACGGCTGCTCGTGGGCGATCAGCTGGATCTCGGCGCCGTTTTTGTAGAGCACGGCGCTCATTGGAAAGTCGGTGGGGCTGTTGGCTGTGAAGCGGATGTAGTAGACTCCACGGACTGGTGCCGTGAATTCACCTGAGGAGGGACGGGCGAGAGCAACAATGACCTTTTTTTTTTTTTAATCAAGGAAATGGATCATCTTTATTGTCCACAGATTTGGAAATCTGCCTTCAGCTTCACAAGTTAAAACCATCACAGTAAATCACAAAACATACAGGGGCCCCAGCACTAAGTGCTTTACAATACCGTGAAAAAACGAGAGAATAAAATAAACACAGGCAATTTAAAACAAGGAAATACTGCACCATAAAACCAAGCAATAAGCTGAAAAACAGGAAGCAAGGAAGGGTAACTTAGGGAAGCAAGGAAGACATAAAAAATGTAAAACAGGACATAAAAACAAAATACATGAAAGAACAGAATAAAAGAAAAATAAAAACGAAGCGTGACAATTAAAGTCGATGTTGAATTTATTGGTTTTCAGTCGTGGTTTCAAAACATCCGCAGAGCTCGCTGCAGTTCCTCCAGCCTCGGGGAGGAAAAAGTTAAAAACGTTTTCGCTGATGATTCTCTTATTTATGTGACAGTTTGTATTTTAAAAAACAGCAGCAGAGGATCTGAGAGGCTGTGAGGGATTATAAAACCACAAAGACTCAGTGATGCAGGCCGGAGCCAAACCATGAAGAGCCTGGAAACCAGCAGCAGGAGCTTCAGATCCTGACAGCCACAGGGAGGCGCTGCAGCTCAGCTCAGCCTGGACTCAGCTGCTCTCTGGTTCTGGTTAAAGATCTGAATTACTTGGCGTTTATCAGTGGATCAACAGACATGTTTCCAGTGTGATGCTGGTTACCAATTCAGCAGAGTTACTGCATTTACTATGAAAGACTTTTTGTGAAGGTTTTTGGCTGCTGCAGTGGCTCTATAGTGCCTCCCGAGGGCAGTTTGATGAATTCTTTACAGGGGATGAACAGGATCCGACAGTTTGTTCGGCTTTTTGTGTCACCTGCAGTTTATATTATTTACATCCTGGTTCTATCTCTTGACTGCCCATGTTTATAATTCTGGAGTCTCTTTTTTATTCTTAGACCCAGGTGGCCACACCATGTCCTCATATTAAAAGTTAAAACACTTTCAACAAGACGTCTTTAAACAGTGTCTAAAATTTCCTTTGTGATGTCATATGAATCCAGTTTCCTACTATATGAGCAAGGAAATTTTAGAATTTTAGAAGCCAGACTCATTTGCTAAACCCACCTTAGCTTAGTGTCTTTAATGGAGCCTTACTTGTGTGAATAGTTTACCAATCCATCCTACCTGTCTGAGAGTTGTAAGCCCCGCCCACGTTGGTCAGGACATCCTTGTATATGAGGTTTTTGTTGCCAGTCGTCGTCTTCTGGAGGCCGTTTCCTCCCAATGAGGCAGCAAAAGCCACCTTAGGTGTCTCTGTGTGATCAAAAAACCCTCTAATCATAAATTTCTCATTGACTCAGAAATTCCCAGGTAGCTTAAAATGCTAAGAATTCACGCCCATATACTAAGTAACATATATTTGTAGAGCACACTTAAACACAGACACACAAGTTATAGACATGACAACAAATTAAAGGGTTAGTGAGCCAAGAAGTCCAGTAATAAATGTGTCTTTACTCTATTTTTAAAAACAGAAGGAAGGAGCAATTAATCTAACATCTAACAGAAACTGGTTCCATGGCGGCTGCAGACGCTCTGTCGGCTGTTAGTTTGAGTCGTGACCATGGGACTATTAAGCGATTTGAAAGGAATCAGCAAGATCTTAAATTTAATCCTAAAATGGACAGGAAGCCAATGAAGAGAGGCTATAGGACTGGGCTGATGAGCTCCAGTCAGTAAAGACTGTGGGAAGCCCAAAGTAAAGGGAACTGCAGCAGTCCAGTCGTGATCTGATGAACACATGAAGAACTTTCCCACGTCATGGAAGGACAGAACTGGCTTGAGTTTGAATACGGTTCTTAACTGGAAGGAAGTATTTTTAACAACGGAACTGATTTGTTTGTCAGTATCAAAGGTAACACCAAGGTCTCCTGCGTGTGACTTCACATACGAGGTGAGGTGGCCTTGTTAACTGTCGAAATAGCTTCTGGACTAAAGATAATAACTGCAGATTTGTTTCTGTTTAACTGAAGGAAATTATTTCGTTAATGTCCTTTAGACGGTCCCGGAGAGGCTAGAGGGAACAGCTATGAATCATCTGCGTAAAAGTGACAGGATATGTTCTTGTTTCTGAGAACCAAGAGTTACCAAGAGGTGGCACATACAGACAGAATAAAAATGGCCCCAGGATGGATCCCTGAGGGACCCCATGGATGTTTTGAGCAGATGAAGAGGAAAACGGCCCTGTAGCCACAGAGAAAGTCTTGTCTTTGAGGATTTAAACCATGTTAGTGCTGTACCCTTAATACCCACCCACTGTTCGAGGCGAGTCATAAAGATGTCATGATATAGGATCTCCATGACAAAAACTGGAAACTACAGTAGTGTAAATCTTTCATCAGAGTCCTTTGCCCAGTCCATGGACAGAAGTTGTTATGTCACGTAGATACAGCATGAAGCATTCAGTCAGTATTCACTCTGAGCTGCAACATTTGGGATCTTTGGTCATTTGGTGTCACGGTACGTTAGATTTCTCACCTTTCATTGCCTTCAGTTCCCTCTCCGTCGCCTCCAGACGCTCATACAGCGCTGAAAACATGATAAGACAATTTAACAAACAGCAACCACCTGAGACTCAGTACCTCCTCTGAGCCCCACCCACCCTGAACATCCCGAACCAGAACACCTAATTTTTTTTTTTTCCCCAGTGCATTTACTTTGTCTTGGACTCTCTGTGTGTAATGGTGATTTGTGAAGCTGCCTACAGCAGCTTTAAATGCACACACAACTTCCTCTGACCGTTGCAGTAAGTTATCCCTGCCAACATGCTCGCAATATATAATTACACACAACACAAATTAAAACACGACTGCTTTGACTAAATAAACAAAATCTACAAAGCTGAAAAAAGGGACTTATTGTAGATATGTGTACAAGAATACTTTGACTATGTAATTCAGGTGGAAACACTGTAGAGCTTGAAGCAGAGAGCGAGCCTTACCAAATCTCTCCATCCTCAGCTCCTCCATGGCGGTCTGAATTTTCTGCAGCTCGGCCGGGCTGGCGGTGGGCTGCGCCCAGCCGGGCAGCACCACGCAGGCCAGCGCCAGCAGCGGCAGGAGGGGGAGGCGTCGCGACATCGTCAGGCAGGAGTAGAGCAGCAGGAGGCTGGATGACCACTGTCCTGTGGCTTCTTATAGAGACCCAGGCTTATATATAGACAGGCACACGCACACACACACACACACACACACACACACACACACACACACACACACACACAGTCTCTGTACGTCTGGTCATCTACCTCGATTGATTTCTTTCTCTGCTTTTCCCTGAGTCAGTGTTTGATTCATGTGAGGGGTCACTGCTGCAGGATCGTACAGAAAGTGTTACGAAAGGCTTGAGCTGCACCTTAAAAAATGGTTTGTTTTGTTGTTTTCTCTCTGGTGCTGCAAAAAGTTGAACTGCAGCAAGACAGGACTAACACAAAGAAAGGAATTTAGAAGGTCTGGGACGATGTGTTTATCTCCCAATTTGATGTTATCACGATACTTGGGTGCCTACAAGTATTGTGATTCTACAAGTATTGTGATTTCATATTATGATTTATTGCAATTTTAGTTTTTTGAATTCTCTTCTAGTTTGTGTCTGTAAAGTTAGATGTGGCTGTCATTCTCCTAGAGGTCACTAGAGGTCATTTTCTCCAGCGACATCCAGTTTGACAAAATGCTCTGCCTGCAGTGAAATGGCTGCTATGGGGGCCAACATCATCACACAGGAATCAAATGTGGCTCATTGAATCCACAAGAGTCTCAGCTTTCCAGTCAAAGCAACTGATGCAGCTCCAAGACTGTTTAGGCCCCAGTCTGCACACACACACCATTTTACAACAGGCCACAAGAACACATGTGGACTGCAGGCTTTGGGGCCCAAACTGCATGGGATTAGCAGAAGGTGGGCGTGTCTGCAGAGGGGAGAGAACCCATTTTCATTCACACATCTGGAGGTCAGAGGTCAAGGGACCCTGCTGGAAACAGACATGACAGATTTTCCCTCAACAAAATTTAGTTGAACTTGAGTGTGATATTTAGTCACCTTGCTGACAGCCTAGCATGAGTTCAGTAATTAAAAAAAAAAAAAAAAAAAAAGATCAGAAAGTTTTGTAAAAAGTTAATTGCGATACTAGAGTACTTTTTATTGATTTTTATTGTTTACTTTTTTCTCACCCATAGAACTGAGACTGGAGTTTGGATTATAGATATTTATATTAGTTGCATCACAGTGCTGTGCAGATAAAAATAAAACGTACTGAAGTGAAGACATTCCAGTCTATGTTGGACTTTCCTCAGTGCAAACACAGCGATGCGTAATGATGAGTCACCCTGTTCAGTATCTGGGTCACTCACACAAGCTGCACCCAGTCAGCGATGTAAGGCCTGAACACCATGAAGCCAATCCCCAGCAGATCAGGTCATTACTAACAAAAGGAAATCATAATTCCATAGCACCAACACATTCTCACACACATGCTGTTATGTGCACATGGAGATGTTGGTTTGTATACTGACACACACTGGTATGAGATTGAGGGCTCTGTCCCCCACCTGACTTAAAGCGGCTCTGAGCGCCACTCAGGTGTCTTTTCTAGTGTCCAAGTGGCTCAGGTGTCCCCGTGCAGCGCCCCCTTGTGGAAACAGCAGAGTGTCTCCTGTCCCTCTGAGCTCCATGGGCGTGTTGCTCTGAAAATGAGCTGACCTCAGAGCAGTGTTTCTGCGCTGCTGAAAGTGACTGAGCAGCAAACAGCAGCTCTGAGGTCAGTGCTGCAGGTCTCTCTGCTGTCTGAAGCTCATCATCAGACAGTGATGGTGGCCTCCATAGGGGGCGCCGGCGAGCATTTGCTCTGCTTGTCCCACACACAGGGCAGGGACGCTGCTTCACCTCAGGGAGCTCAGATGGAGTCCTGATCTGCTCGGGAGCTTTCACTCCGTCTCCTTCCTTCTTACCTGGAGAATCCTCCATTAGAACAGCAGCCCACCAAGGTGTGACACACCGGGCTGTTAGAGGGGACGGGA
>NC_043995.1:34301566-34324066 GCF_902150065.1 Myripristis murdjan | reverse complement strand
CCAGTGGAGACATGTGGACTGTCTTGGACTTTGAGGCTGAGCGGTTTTGTTGTTGGAGGCTTGTTCAGTTAGAAAGAAGAGCTGCTTCAAAAAGTTCATGTGTTGAAGCCAAACGTCCCGCAGCATCCAGAACCTTCTGCCTCAGCCGTCTGTCCGTCTGTCCGCCATCAGAGGAGAAACAAACACAACCTTCAAACTTCTGTCTGTCTGTCTCTGTCTGTCTGTCTGTACGGAGCACAAAGCCAAACCTGCGCTGTTTCTCTGTAAATGAAATATTTAATGAAAGCAATAAAGATTCCTGTTATTTTCTGAGTGTGTGAGTGTGAGAGGAAACACGTGGATCTCTGCAGACACAGCAGATGACAGGTGGATCTGATCCAAATAAAAGTTGAACTTCTGAAAATTAAGACAGATAAATGAACCACTTCACTCACATTTTTGTTTTATTCTACAAAATAAAGCGACACAACGAACAAACGGCTCCCTGGTTTATGTCAGAGCTCTGCATGCAGTCAGGACCAGGGACACAAAGGCATTTGTCTCATAGCATTTAACAAATCAATAACTTGTTTGTAAATAAGATTTTCTTCTTTATTACCCACAATGCCTTTGGATCAGGTGAGCCACACCTGCGAGTTTAAATGCTGAAAGGTGAAGGCGATGCAGGTTTGACAGGCTGATCCAGGAGCAGCAGCTACAGCAGAGCGAGCAGGCAGAGCAGCAGACTGACGGACAGCCCGGCGGACAGACGCACCGCCTCGCCGGCCGCCGTCACGCTGCTGGTGCTCGCAGTACTCGTGCTGTCAGGTGTAGTAGCAGCTGTAGTAGCAGGAACTTTAGGACACAGAACAGAATACAATTAGTGTACATATTTACACACACACACACACACACTCTGCTGGAGCACTGCACACTGAGGACTGTTGAGACTCAACTGGAAGTGTGCTGTAGTCTGCAGGTTCACCTGGACACACCTGGACACACCTGTGCTAATCCCATCTGCTCACTTCGGTCAACCCTCTGCGGTTTGCACAGTGTAGCTTTAATACTACTACTGCTATGTGTACTGCTGCTACTACTATTTCTACTATTACTCATGTGGCTCCTGCTACTAGTACTAGTACTATGATTTATACTCCCATTATTACCACGACCACTCTTAAGTACTGCTGTCATTACTACAACTACTGTGACAGTAGAAGCACCACGAAGGCCTGCTGATCAAACTGGAACCTGATTTACATAAAACAGCTACCAGAAAACTGTCAGTATCAAACCGTCTCAGTATCCGTGTCAGACAGTAGCAGGTAGTATCAGACAGTAGTAAACAGCCTCAGCCTGCAGTAAACAGTAGTAAACAGCCTCAGCCTGCAGTAAACAGTAGTAAACAGCCTGAGATGGTCTCAGACAGGAAGTGCTTACCGTCGTGGAGCAGCATGGCCTCGGTGACGGCCAGCGACCCGTTGTGCGGCGCCGGCTGGATCTGCAGCAGCTTGCACATGAGCGGGTAGATGTGGATGCTGTCGAACGGCTCGGACACGTAGTTCCTCCTGAAATCAGGTCCAAAAGCCCTGAAGATCATCTTCATGTCCATCTCTGTGTTGCTGAAGCCGTGATCGCCTTTGTTGACGTAGACGATAAACCTCTGTTTGCAAAAAGGAAATAAAGGAAAAGTGAAAATATGCAAACACAAAACTGACTCCAGGTCAGATTCCAGGGCAGTCTGAGTCAGATTCCCCTCTGCCTGTCTGCTGTTGATCAGGCCTTAGGGTTAGTCTCTGTCTGGCTGGTGTGCCCTCTGACCTTTGACCTCCTTGTTACTGGTGTCTTGTATGACTTGTCACTGATTCCTCTGCTGAGGTCTTTGAATTTGCTCTGGAAAACTGTCACATAAACAATAAAATGTTAAGTTTTAATGTGAAGGTAGATGAATTCCTCAAATGAAGTAAAAGAAAAAAAAGAGATGAGGCTTCTGTTACATTGATTGTGGAAGCCATATACATCCTCCTCTCTGCTTTTCTCTGTATCCTTTTCAATATCCTAGTATTGATTTTGATCTGATCTCTTGGATTTGAGCCCTCAGGTTTTGTCCACGTGCAGCTGAAAGTGTCCCCATTCTGACTCTTTCTGTTCTCAGTTTCGGTTTTATCCAAAACATTAACGTTATCATATTCAGTCGAAAAGGACAAAACATTCAGTAATATTGAAACGATGGCATGCTGAAGTTTGAGCTAAAAATGAAACCTACAGAATTCAGGTTGAATCCCAGATCCGCAACGATCAGGATGGGAGTCAGGCGGTCACTTCTGGCGAGGTGGAAGCTCTCGGGGAGCTCGTCCTTCTTGTAAACCGTGAGGTTGGGCGCTTTGGACAAGGCATCGAAAACCTCCTGCTCCATGCCGGGCCGCGGCGTCAGGATGCCAAACCCGCCGTAGTCGAGGATCTCGAAGCTGGTGAGCTTGAGCAGGTTCAGGTACTTGTTCAGGATGATCTCCTCCACCAGCGGCCGCTTCTTCACGGTGGTCATGCCGTGGTCCGAGGTGATGATGACGTTCAGGCTGTCGGTCAGGTTGTGGTGATCGATGGCCTCCCGCAGGTATCCGATGGTGCGGTCGATCTGCGCGATGATCTCCTTCCTCTTCGGGTGGTCCGGTCCTTTGTCGTGGCCCACGTTGTCCGGCTCGCCGTAGTACAGCGTCACCAGGTGGAAGTCCTCCTCTGAGAACCAGCTCATCACCTTGTCGATGTTCTGCCTCCACTCGGTCTCGTTGTCGTCGGGGTGGCCTTGCTCCGCCACCAGCGCTCTGTTCACCGCCTGGCCGCTGTAGTTCACCGCCCCGCCCGGAAAGAAGAACGAGGCTGTTTTCAGACCCTGGGCGAATAAATAAAAAATGAGAGTCATGGTTAATAATAATAAATACAGTGATAATAAACTTGATTTGTATAACGCTTTTCAAAACACAGTTTCAAAGTGCTTTACAGAACAAATGAAATGACACACACTGTAAAGATAAGAGGAGGCGAGGTTACCAAAATTCTTTTCAGTTCACTGGTTCGATGTGGGGAACCAAAGAAAAGAACCTCAGATTAAGACTCACTGAGCCGGAGGAAGTTTTGCAAAATCCAGAATGTGTTGCTGATAGGGCTCTTAATCTGAAGGGATCGATAATCCTGATGGATGGCTCACCTGGTTCTGTGCGGTGATCCACAGCGGCAGAGCTCCGTTGTCCCACCACTCCGACGTCTTCATCGTTTTCTTTATGGGAACTTTAAGGTTGGTGGTTTGGTTGAACATGAGGTTGTGGACGACGCCGTGGTCCTCGATCCACCGGCCTGCGGGACACAGGACAACAAACACTGCACAGGGGTCCCAGCCACAGACCGGACAGCGGCTCTCTGGCAGCAGCTGCTGTCAGACTCAGACTGAGCTGGATATTCCTTGAGTACCAAACAAACATACAAGCCTTCAGTTTATTATTATTATTATTATTATTATTATTATTATAATCGCCAATATAATTATTATTATTTTTATTGTAGTTTTTATTTATTTATTTATTTATTTATTTGTTTTTCATTGTTTCATTTTTATACTTCCTTTTAATTGTTTGTTTGTTTGTTGTACTCGAGGAATATCAAAAAAATGCTTTTGAGGAAGTTTCAAACCGACTTTTCCATGAAGGAAAACATCTTTTACTGTTTAATGATGGCAGGAAATCAGAACACTGGTATTATTATTATTATTATTATTATTATTATTATTATTATTATTATTATTATTTTATTTTATTTTTTAAGTATGACCCTCGGTGTGTGTGTGTGTGTGTGTGTGTGTGTGTGTGTGTGTGTGTGTGTGTGTGTGTCTTACCGGTGATGGTGGTGAAGTGGGACGGGGAGGTCATGGTGATCGCGGGGGGAGTGATGTACCTGGCCTTCACCCCGTCCCGGACCAGCTGGTCCAGGTTCGGGGTGTCCACGTCCTGGTCGTAGTCCCACCGGAAGCCGTCGAAGGAGATGAGCAGCAGCCGGTTGGGGCCGCTCGTGCCCGCCTTGTCCAGCGGCTTGGCGGCCGCGCACAGCGCCGCCGTCACCGCGGTGAGGACGCGCAGGTAGCCGTGCAGCCTCATGATGCAGCAGGTGTGCTGTGTGTGCCGCCGGGCCGGAGCCGCCGGCTTCATATGGGACTGATAGGAATCTGCTGAGCGGCTCTTCTCAAGGCCGAGACCTTGGAGGCCGGCGGCCCTTATCAGCTCTTATCACCTGTGGACCGACAGGCTGCAGGCGGCACACCTGAGCACCTGCGCTCCAAACCACAGTCCACACAAACCTTTGGTCATTTACATTTGAAAATTAATTAATTAATTTAGAAAAAAAAAAAAAAAAAAAAAAAAAAAAAAAAAAATCTTCACAGACCTAACTGATGTGCTCCAGTGTCAGCCCCTCCCCTCAGGCAGACAATACAGGGTTCCCCTCAGGCAGGCGATACAGGGTTCCCCCTCAGCAGCAGGGTTCCCCTCAGGCAGACGATACAGGGTTCCCCCTCAGCAGCAGGGTTCCCCTCAGCAGCAGCCCTCAGAACCTCCTGTGTGTACTGTGGCTGTCCATGTTGATCACTGTCACACACACTCTGAGAAAACAGAGCTCATCGCTGCACCCTGAGGGGTCCAGCAGCCTGTCCCGGGGCAGGACCCTCCGAGCTGCTGCTTCTGTCTCCTTGTGGTTTGTAGCTTGTAGAGTCCAGTCTGCTTCCTGTGTCATAACTACAACACTGAGGAGAGCCGGATCAGCTGTTTCTCACATCCACACATCTACAAAACTGATTTCACTTCAAGGCGACTTAGCCACAGCCTACAAGTTACTCTACCCTTAAATTCATATTTTACCTGATTTATTGATTTATTTATGTGCTAATTCAGAGGAAATGGTGCATGTGTGTTCCTGTTCCTGCGTGGGAACACGTGGACCTTTTCGGCTCTGAAAAAGGTTCACATGATCACCTTGAGGTCCATTAATCAGCCCTGAAGGGGGGACATTAATGTAGATTGTAGTTTGGGGACAGAAGTGGACTCCTGCTGTGCCTCTGTCTCTGACAGTGCATGATGTGTGCACTTTTTCTGCTGTGCATTTGAAGGATGAATGTATGATTTTGTCCTCCAGACTCTGTGGTGTCCGAGGCCAATTTCCCGCTCGGGCAATAAAGTCTATATCTTATCTTGTGTGCAATGTTAATGCACAACAGTAAATACAGCGTCTGCGCCGGTTCAAAATGATTCAGCCACCCGTGAGGAGTCCACCTGTCAGTCCGCCTGTGAGGAGTCCACCTGTCTGTCCACCTGTGAGGAGTCCACCTGTCTGTCCACCTGTGAGGAGCGGACACACTGCCAACACCCCCCTGCTCATTCCTCCTACTGACTCTGTTTTCATTTCATGTGATTCTGTGTATGTATGCAGAGACACCCACAGCTAATGCAGCTGATAGCTCATTAGATAAATACACACACACACACACACACACACACACACACACACTACTCTGTGGTCAGCCAGAATCTGCAGTACATCAGAGTACATGTCAGTTCAAACTGATGAAGTCACAGGATGATAACGCTCAGTGTGTCTGTGGACGATGTCAGGACCTTTTTCAGGTCAAATATTTCAGCTGTAAGATTGAATAGTGACGTCTCCTCTTTTCCTCAGGATTGTTTGTGACGGCTGTGTTGGCGTCTTTAAATCTGAGATTTTATGATATTCCGGTTTGCTTTTCATATTTGGGACGTGAAAGAAAAAGTGCATTTCAGGCTGGTTTCTCTCTCTGTCTCACACGCGCGCGTGCACACACACACACACACACACACACACCTGGGCAGCAGCAGAACTCTGTGTTCCTTTACAGTGGGCTATAAAGCAGACAGATAAGACAGCTGATGATATCAGAGGGAAAATGCTTTTAATGTGACGTCGAGCAGCAGGCTCAATCTGCAGCGTCTCTCTTTAGCTCTGCACCTCAGCAGGGGAGGAGCGTCCCCTGACCCCTAACCCTAACCCTAACCCCTGACCCCTGACCCCTGACCCCTGTGAGGCCATATTATGTCCAGCAGGAGAAATATAAAATGTCACCAAACTGAAATACTTCAGTAAAGTGACAGACCCTCAAGACTGAAGGACTGCAGTCGCTGCATGTTTTCAATCACACAGAGCCAGAGGCAGCCTGCAGGAATACTACAGTACAGACAGGAATACTACAGTACAGACAGGAATACTACAGTACAGACAGGAATACTACAGTACATATACAGAGGGATATTATAGTACATATACATGAAAATTTCAGTACACAGAGAGGAATACTACAGCAGGTCTCTGTAGAGTGAAGGCTCACAACAAATGAGTCCAAAGTTATTCTGATCGTCTTCGTCCCTCTGAGACCCAGGAGCCCAGGTGGGAGCTTTTATTTTGACAGGTTTTATTTATTTCCCCCTCTAAACAAAAAATTGTTTCATTGCTTTTTATTTATATGTAGGCCTATGTAATTCTGAATTTTGTGGTAATTCCATGACGATTTTGTTGTAATTATCTATCTATCTATCTATCTATCTATCTATCTATCTGTAACAAGAAGAAGAAGAAGAAGAAGAAGAAGAAGAAGAAGAAGAAGAAGAATATAAAGTAATAAAGTACTCCTGATATGATTATTGATCAGTGCTCCAGACGGGACCGCAGGTGAGCTCTTCCTCGTGCTTCCTGCAGGGGGCAGCACTCACTTTTTCATGCTTTGGAAGCGAGCGGCTCTGAGCGGAAGCACTTTTATTTCCATGAGAAACACCAGAAACACTTCCGGCAGGGGAAGCAGAAGGTCCTTGGCTGAATCCAGCGGAGAAGCTCCAGCAGCTGAGAGCTTCTGTCCCGGCGGTGAGTGTGAGTGTGTGTGTGTGTGTGTGTGTGTGTGTGTGTGTGTGTGTGTGTTTCTTACTGATCTGATCGATAGCCTGTGTCCACCCGGGCGAGCTAGCCGTGTTAGCCGCTAACCTCATCAGCGAGGCCGGGAGTTTGAATGCTTTGGTTCTTTATTCCAATCTAATCTAATCTAATTTGATCTAATCTAACCTGGTCTAACCTGTGGCTGCTGGGCTCGCGCTGCCCCGCTGCGCCTGTCCGGTCAGAGTGAGGGTTTGTTGTCCTGCAGCTCGGAGCAGCTCTAAAGGTTTAACTGAGCTGTAGCGCCCCCTGCTGCTTCATTTCTCTGCCGAATTTACCCGACGAGCCTCACCGGTGTGCAGCCTGCGGCCCCGTCCCGCCCGCCGCGCCGCTGGAGGCGCATGGGAGGGACACACGGCTGTTTGAGCAGTTTGGTGCTGCACAGGGAGCAGAGCAGCCCCTGGCCCGGCTCGGACTGCAGGCCAACACAGAGAGCCAGTCTGCAGCCGCTGGGACGGGGCTGCAGGCTGGACGTCCTGCTGCCGGGACGCCCTGCTGCCGGGACGCCCTGCTGCCGGGACGCCCTGCTGCCGGGCCGCCCTGCTGCCGGGCCGTCCTGCTGCCGGGACGCCCTGCTGCCGGGCCGTCCTGCTGCCGGGACGCCCTGCTGCCGGGCCGCCCTGCTGCCGGGACGCCCTGCTGCCGGGCCGTCCTGCTGCCGGACCGCCCTGCTGCCGGGCCGCCCTGCTGCCGGGACGCCCTGCTGCCGGGCCGCCCTGCTGCCGGGCCGCCCTGCTGCCGGGCCGTCCTGCTGCCGGGACGCCCTGCTGCCGGACCGCCCTGCTGCCGGGCCGCCCTGCTGCCGGGACGCCCTGCTGCCGGGCCGCCGTGCTGCCGGGCCGTCCTGCTGCCGGGCCGTCCTGCTGCCGGGCCGTCCTGCTGCCGGGACGCCCTGCTGCCGGACCGCCCTGCTGCCGGGACGCCCTGCTGCCGGGACGCCCTGCTGCGTCCTGCTGCCGGGCCGCCCTGCTGCCGGGACGCCCTGCTGCCGGGACGCCCTGCTGCTGGACCCATCCTGCTGCTGGACCCATCCTGCTGCCGGGCCGTCCTGCTGCCGGGACGCCCTGCTGCTAGGCCGCCCTGCTGTGGGATGCCCTGGTACGGGACGCCCTGCTGCTAGGCCGCCCTGCTGTGGGATGCCCTGGTACGGGACGTCCTGCTGCGGGACGCTGCATGGGCTGTTCTGCTGTGGGCCCCGAGCCTCATGTTGTTCTTGTCTGTTTCAGGCATGTCGTCATTCTGGAGTCTGAGACCGGCGCTGACGTCACTGCTGCAAGGCAAGAAACACCACAACCCTGCACCCTGAGAGAGACAGACAGGCAGGCAGACAGACAGGCAGACAGATGGACAGACAGGCAGAGAGACAGACAGGCAGGCAGACAGACAGACAGATGGACAGACAGGCAGGCAGACAGACAGGCAGGCAGACAGACAGACAGACAGATGGACAGACAGGCAGAGAGACAGACAGGCAGGCAGACAGACAGACAGATGGACAGACAGGCAGGCAGACAGACAGGCAGGCAGGCAGACAGACAGGCAGAGTGACAGGCAGACAGACAGGCAGAGTGACAGACAGACAGACAGGCAGGCAGGCAGACAGACAGACAGACAGACAGACAGGCAGACAGGCAGAGTGACAGACAGGCAGACAGACAGACAGGCAGACAGACAGACAGACAGACAGCTCCCTCACTGGGCTCAGGTGGAGCGTGAGCAGCAGGACCAGCTGACTGAGCTGCTGCAGTTTGTTTGTTTTCATGATTCAAGTCTCAATAATTTTTTCAGATGATCGAGAGGGGGTCTCAGTGGATTATTTAATCTGTAATGTGAAATGAAGTCAGTCTGATGGGAAGAGTGATCGGTCAGACGTCTCCCTCAGGATTCTTCTGATGAGCAGATCAAAGCTTTTGATCGGTGACCTCAGACCTGATCAGTTCAGTCAGTCAGTGAAGTGACGGTGAACACACACACCTGGAGTCCACCTGTGGGGGCGGAGCCTCTGTCTGAACCTTTATTTTGGACAGACTTGCCTTATTAACCCTTTGAAGCCCAGGCTCTTATTTTGAAAAGGATCAGCTGTCTTTCACCTTCTCAACAGAACTCACTTTAGTTTGTCATTTTCTTGTAATTTAATTTAAAACATAATAGTAATATATAATAGTATAATAAATAATACATAAAATAATCATGATAATTCTATAATGATTTTTTCTTGCCATTTTATTTATGAATTCATTCATTAATTTAATTCATTCATTCACGGACACATGTTTGGATGACATCTGTTTGGTTGTTTCTCCTCTCTGCAGCGTCGCAGAGCGCCTCCTGGTGGACGGGAGGGCCGCTCCTCTGCAGGAGCATGGCCACCCTCAACCAGATGCACCGGCAGGGGCGGCCCAAGCCGCCGGCGCCGGCGCCGGGCGCCACGTTCGGCCGGCCGCAGCTGAAGGCCGTCGTCCTGAAGACCATGATCCGTAAACCCAAGAAGCCCAACTCGGCCAACAGGAAGTGCGCCCGCGTGCGGCTGTCCAACGGGAAGGAGGCGGTGGCCTTCATCCCCGGAGAGGGACACAACCTGCAGGAGCACAACGTGGTGCTGGTGCAGGGCGGCCGCACGCAGGACCTGCCGGGGGTCAAGCTCACGGTGGTGCGGGGCAAGTACGACTGCGCCCACGTGGTCAAGAAGAAGCAGTAGGAGCGACGGACTCTGTGTGTGTGTGTGTGTGTGTGTGTGTGTCTGTCCCAGCTGTTTAATAAAGATGTGTGCTCTTCATGCTCGAGGCCGTCCTGTTTGTTTCCACCGGCTCATGAGACGGACTCTTATTTTGTTGATTTGATGTATTTCCTGTTGAAACAGGAAGTGTGGGCGGGGCGCAGGCGGCTGTACAGAGAAATGTTTTCTGTTTCAGGAGATTCAGAGATCTGTCCAGTTTTTTAATTCATGAACAAACCAGCATCACTGACAACCAGATGCAGCATCAAGACAAGAAAAAAAAAAACTAGAAGAAACAATGATAATAACAATATTAATGATAAAAATTAAAGGAAAATTGTGAGTGTGACAACATTCAGTAAAAACCTGTGAAGATAATCAGGCAGTGTTCAGCCTCTGCTTGGACTGCAGTTTTTTGTGGTTCTTGGTTTTTATATTTTGAAAACCTGTTGAGTTTTATTTGATTTTCCTCTTTGCTGCCTGCAGCGCTGATTAGGAAAAGTGCTTCGTAAATAATCATTTTCATCCGTGAATGTGGAATTTGAAGGATAAACGTCATTTCCGTCCTGGTTCCTGCAGTGCGCCGTGCGGAGCTGCAAATCGAACGCACCCCGTCCCGCCGCCGCTGGCTCCTCCTCGCGCTCAGCTCAAACGTGTCGTTTGTTTTTTACGTCACCGCGCCTGGCGAGCCGAGCGGGGCTCCGTCTGGTTTTACGGATGGTTATTATTAATATTATTATTATTGTTATTTAGTGTTTGATCTGCGGAGCTCCCCGGCGGCCGGGCGGGGCAGCTGGCCGGGCGGGGCAGCGCGTCCAGAGGCGGACGGAGCCGGAACCGCAGTGCCAAGGTAGCGGCGAACCGAGCTAGCCTTAGCGTTAGCATTAGCATGAAGCAGAAGTGAACAGTTAAATGTTTTCCTCGCCTTTCTGTGCCCGTCGCCTCGTTCCCCCGCAGAGCAGCGGGACCCGCACCGGGACCCGCACCGGGACCCGCACCGCGGCCGCCCTGTTGCTCTGCTCATGAAGCTGCTGATGCTAATGAAGCTAATGAAGCTAATGAAGCTAACTAGCCTGTGCTGCCCTCGGCCGCTCTGATTGGCTGCAGCGCGCGCCACCTGAGATGCAGTTAATGAGTTAATTTAATTATCTCGTGCCAGCTGTGACATTAACAGACCGTCTGTTCATGTTTAGCTGTTAATTATTGAATATTCTGACACTCAGCGTCCCTCCGCAGCTCCTCCTGTCCGGTCTGACCAGCTCAGTTCAGCTCAGCTCAGCAGCTCGGACATAAACTCTCTGCCTTTTATCAAAGTCTATAATGTTCAGTTTGTGTTGACATTGTGCAGAATGTGTCTCTTTAATTCTGTGTTTGTTACTGAGGTTGTAGTTTGCAGAGGTCTGCTACTGGACTGCATTATACTGACAGGGGTTTCTGGTTTTTGTGCTCTCAGTTCTGTTGGACTGGACTGCACTTTACTGACAGCTGTTTCCAATATTCTGTCCCCCCTCATGGATATAAATGGGGAGGACAGAATAGTGGAAACAGCTGTCAGTAAAGTGCAGCACTAACTATGAGCTCAATGCCAAACACAGAAGTGAATGAACTCCTCTGTTACCATGACAACAAGACAAGCTGAGCATTATAGGCAGCAGGAGAGGAAACTGTATGGCACAACAGCTGGACTGGATTAGATTAGATAGATGCATGCACCAGCAGACTTAATGTAAATATTAATGTAAATATAATGACACAAATATTAAAGCCCCTGACGTGTTGCCTAGCAACAGCTTTGTTTAGCTCATAGCATTGAAAGTGGGTTTCCACTGACAATCACTACTGCAGTTTCTGTGGTTCAGCTGCTGTTTAGAACTACATATCAACGAAGAGGAATAAATTATTAGGAATCAGAATCAGAAATACTTTACTGATCTACGAGGGGAAGCTGGCTCTGCTGCAGCTGCTCAAAAAATAAAATAAAAAATAAATAAAAAATGCATTAGGGACACGTATTAATCCTGCTTTGTGCATTTTTAATCTGGATTTTTTATTTTTTTTTAATGTGCATTAATATTCTATACGTATGTATAAATATGTGCATTAATTGTACTTCATATTATTACTAAAGATATTACTGAACATTTGGCCTTCAGATAAACTGCCAGGCTCAGTTACTACAAATACTGCAAAAAATACTTCAACCACTGAGGCAAGTACTTTACCTTCAGTAACGTCATAATATTATTGTAAGATTAATGCACGGTTTTTACTCAGTAGGATTCAAAATGCACAAAGTAGGATTAATGCACATATTTCTCCATAATGCATTTGAGGATCCGTTTTGCTCCGGGGACAAAATGTGCGGCTGAAAAAATTAATAAATCCTAATAAATCACAATACATGTTATCCCAATACTCAGCATATTGCACAGTGTTTGAATCACATTATTATGGTATCGTGACTTCAGCATCGTATCGTGGTCACGTGGTGATTCTGAGCCTGAGTCACACTGCTCAGCTCGTTCCCTCAAAATCCACCAGAACCTCGGCTGTGATGACTGATGACCAGCTGAGCTTTAGGACCTGTAAGGATCTTCAGGACCTGTATGGATCTTCAGGACCTTCAGGACCTGTATGGATCATGTGACCTCCGTGGCGCTCATTCTGATTTGTCCTGAACAACATGAGGAGAATCAGACCACACCTGAACCAGCAGCTGGACTCCTCTGTGGCTCCTCGCTGGAGGAACGAGCTGCCAAACTGCTATTCCACCTGCGGAGTCGCTCTCAGTTTGTCAGAGGAGGCTAAAAACTCAGGGAACACCTGCTCACCTGATGGACTGTATAACTATAATAATAATAAAAAAAATTGCCTCTGTGCTTTCTTCCTTCCTCTCTGCTCTTGCTGCTCTCTCTGTCTCCTCTCTGCTCGGCCTTGTAGCTCCTCTGTCCTCTGGACCAGACCCAGAGCTTCGTGGATCTTGATGTCGTTGTTTTCTCCTGAATAGATCTTTGCTTGCTGGTCTATAAAACCTCACATGTAACTGTAACTGTAATTGTGGTCCAAGCCCAGACTGAAGGTCTTCAGGCTGTGCAGAGCAGCTGGTTGACCTTCAGAGTGCAGAGGCTGGTGCTGCTGTGAGGACAGAGCCGTCTGTGTGTTTGTCTTGCAGAGGCCGGTGGCGTCCTCTGCTCTGATGCTGTGACAGGAAGTGAAGACGCAGGGAGGAGATGAACGGACAGGAAGTGGAGGCAGAGCACAGAGGAGAGGAGGGTCGGCGGCTTCCTGATGAAGGTCAGTTCCTCTGCTGTCAAACTGGAACAACGAACGCTGTAAACTCACTGCATTCATAAGAAACTGAAACCTGCAGTCACGAGGACAGCTGGGTTCAGTTAATTGAGCTCTGCTAATCTCATAATCTCTTTCATATCTAAACTTTATTGTTATTGTAACTGAAGTATCCAGAACTGATAACCTAACCACTGAAGTGTTTTAGGAACAAAGTCAGTCATGTCTGTGCCGCCATCTAGTGGTCATATATCGCACCTGCACTCACCTGGCATGTTTATTTTTCTTTGTCCTTATGTGTGCAGGTGCACACAGCCAACATTTCCTCCGTAAATGTTAAGATGGTTTTCTTTTCATATCCCAGGGCTCCCAGGCTGGGCGATATATTGATATCTTATCAATATCTCATCAATATCATGATATGAACCTAAATATGGTCAGGGATTTCAGATATTCAAATATAGTGATGTAGCATAAGTGATGTTTTAAAGACCGGTTTTAAAGACTGCATTTCAGGAAAGAAATGACATTTTCTGAATTTATTAGAACAGTGGTTCTCAAGCTTTTTTCAAGAACGTTCCCCTTGGAAATAATTTTTTGGCCAGTAAAAAAAAAAAAAAAAAAAAAAAACGAGCAGAAAAAGTGCTCCTGTGGTCAGAGGGTCAGTCCAGTTGGTCCTGACCAGTTGAGCCTCCTGTGGTCAGAGGGTCAGTCCAGTTGGTCCTGACCAGTTGAGCCTCCTGTGGTCAGAGGGTCAGTCCAGCTGGTCCTGACCAGTTGAGCCTCCTGTGGTCAGAGGGTCAGTCCAGCTGGTCCTGACCAGTTGAGCCTCCTGTGGTCAGAGGGTCAGTCCAGCTCCATCAGGGTGAACCAACAACCTGATGCTGAGCAGATTCTCTTGTTTGTGTTTCTGCTTCTTCTTCTCTTCTTCCTCCTTGTTTCCAGCTTCAACCACTGATCCACTTTCTGGATTTGTTTGGTCTCAGAGTGAACAAACGTCACGACCACGGCAGCAGATTGAAACCACAAACACACACACCTGACACCTTCAGGAACCCAGAGGGAGAACTGAGGAGAACATGGGATTTATCAAACTGACAGTTACAGTTTGATTGAACTTATTATAGCACAGGCTCATTATTTTAGGAAATTATGCCTCATATGTTTTTAAATCTGCTTTGGAAAAAAAAAAAAAAAAAACTCACACTAACATCCCCTGCAACGTACCCCTAGGGGGACACGTACCACCATTTGAGAACACCTGTATTATACTGTTTTGTTCTAATATAGGCTACTGTTTTGTTTCTGATACCTGCTCGGTCATCACATCCACATCACTCATGATTATTTAGCAAAAATCTCAATTGTCACAATATCAAAAACGAGGCATTTGGTCGAAGATATCACACCGGGGCTGGGCCCCGGTGTGACCCGAGCAGCAGCTTGGCCGTTGGTGCAGGTGTGTGTGTGTGTGTGTGTGTGTGTGTGTGTGTGATGTGGAGGTGAAGTCCGTGTCTCTCGCCCCCTGCAGGGCTGCCTGCCGTCTGTGACGCCGAGCTTCCGTCCACATCCGTGCAGCCGCAGCTCAGCCTGGACGCCCGCAAGTCCAAATGTCACCGCTGCCGGGTGTGCGGGAGAGAGTTTTCCCGGCCGTACCGGCTGGCGCAACACATGAGGACGCACACCAGGGAGAAACCATACGGCTGCTCCGTCTGCGGGAAGCGATTCACCTGCAAGAAAAATGTGGTGGTCCACCAGCGGGTTCACACCGGCGAGAGGCCGTACGTCTGCTCCGAGTGCGGGGTGAGCTACGCCCAGCCGGGCTGCTTGCGCCGCCACCGCCTGCAGCACGCCGCGCACAAACCCTACCGCTGCTCGGCGTGCGGCCGCAGCTTCGTGCAGCGGCGCTACCTGACCCAGCATGAGCGCACCCACAGCGGGGAGCGGCCGCTCTCCTGCCCGCTCTGCCCCAAACGCTTCGCCTCCACCACCGGCCTCCATGACCACCAGAGGAGCCACGGCGAGGAGAACCAGCACCGCTGCTCCTTCTGCCACAAGGTGTTCTCCACGCCGTCGGCCTTCAGGGATCACCTCAGGCTGCACACCGGCCAGAAGCTCCACCCCTGCCCGCACTGCCCGAAGGGCTTCAACCGGCCCGGGCTGCTGAGGAAACACCTGCGCAAGCACGCCGCAGACCAAACTGGCCCGGAGAAACCAGCAGGGGGCGCCAGCACGGTGAGACAATATGATAAAACTACATCAACATCGTGATATGAGCCTAGATATCGTCTGGGATTTTGTACATTGTCGTATCTTATAGTATAAGTGTTGTCTTTTTCTGGTTTTAAAAGCTGCACTACAGTAAAGAACTCACCAGCCTGACCTCGCTGCTCTATTAATTGTCTTTACTCACTTAATTATGACACAGGCTTTTATCAAATATCTCATTTGTCAGAAAACTCACTGTGTAAATGTTCTGTGATAGCACCACTAGTCATCGTCACACCATCAATATCAAGGTATTGGGACAAAAATATTCCATATCACCCAGGCCTTGCTGTAACTAATAAGTATTTTCTTTTTAAATTAGTCCATTGATTATCTTTTTGACTATCCAATTAATTTGATCTATAAAGTGTGAAAAATGAAGCCAACGTCTTATGGGAGATGATCCGAGTCCAAGGTGACGTCTTCCAGTGTCTTCCTCAGTCTGACCAGCAGCCAAAAGAAACTCCAAAATATTAATTTGATAAAGATATGGACAAACAAAAGGAAGACAATCTTATTTCATCAGTGACTAAAATGATTCATCAGTTATTAAAATTATGTCAATGTAGTAACAAGTAACAAAAAAAAAAAAAAAAAGGATTAATTTTAATGATATAATCGGAGAAAAACTTCTTGGAGAAACTGGAAAGAGGTAGTGTTTGATATTTTTACTTTTTTGATGGATAATCTAAAATTTTTTCTGCCAATCAACTAATCAATGAGCTAATTATTTCATTTCTGGTTTTCACCACCAGATGTCAGGCTTTACACGGGTTTGGGTCTGATGTTCAGTTGGTCTTTAAAAACATCACTTACAAATAACTCTTAGATACATTATTTATATAGCAAATACCAGGCAAGGCAAGTTTATTTGAATAGCAGCTTTCATACACAAAGCAATTCAAAGTGCTTTACAGAGGCATAAAAATACATGAAGAAAAGTAAGGTTCAGAAAACATGAAAAGTTTAACATCAATAAAAGCAGAAAAAAGCAAGAAATCTTTAAAAATGATAAAAGCAGAAAAAACAAGAACAAGCAAACAGTGTGTAAAAGGTAAAAGCTTAAAATAGAGGATTAAAAATGAAAAATGACGGCAAAATAACAGAATAAATTATATCATTCTCTCTGCTGCATCCTCTGCCCTGATTTTCTTACCTCTCTCCGCCATGTCTGTCTAATAAAGCAGAAATGCCCAAAAATAATAAACAAACAGGCGTGATCAGAGGGAAAAACTAGCATGGTCGTGTTCAGTGGGGTCCCTTGACCTCTGACCTTCAGATCTCTGAATCAAAATGGGTTCTCTGGGCACCCATGGTTCCTGGACCAAAAAAAAAAAGAAAAGAAAAGAAAAGAAAACCTATTTTTCCATGTTTTTTTCTCTCAGACCCTCTGCCCCCCCGCAGAGCCCCAGCCTGAGGGTGGCCGTCTTTACTTAAAAATATGAGGGTACTGCTGTGGGGTTTATTAGAAGAACGTGAGGGGACAGGAAGTGGGACGGAGTTTCAGTGGAAATTCAAACCTCTGTTTCCCGACACACACCGCGGTCACCTCACACACACTCCGTCTGTCGCTGTGTGTTGCAGGGGGGCGACGAGGCGCCGGGCGGCAGCGCGATATCTGAGCCGGCCGCCGCCCCCAACGGCCTGCAGGACGTCCCGCAGGAAGCTGCACCGCCCGGTGAGACACACACACACCTGAACACCAAGGTGACACACACACACACACGTCATACATCATGTTTTCACTCTCAGTTCATTGATCCATCATGTTTTCAAAGACTCAAATAATTGTTTGGGGTTCAAAGTGTGAAAAATAACGCCGGAGTCTGAGTGATATCAGGTGATCATCTCGTTATCTGGACAGAGAGATCAATATCTCTCTGTCGATATCAGATGGGTCAGCCTGAGACACAAGAGGATTGTGTCTCAGGCTGTTCTGATGAATAAAAGAGTGAAACCATAAAAGTAAAATCATTTATTATTATAATTATTATCAGAGTGAAAGTTCTTGAGCTGCAGCTCTGATGGTGTGTTTTGTGCTGCTCTGAGATCAGTTAAGGTGCGTCCTGTCGGCTCTGATGACATCGTGCGTCTCTGGGCAGACGAGCCGCCGGCCCACAGGAAGAAGCTCCACACCTGTCCCGTCTGCAGCAAGAGCTACCCGCGGCCGTCCCGCCTGAAGGAGCACGTGAAGATCCACGCGGCGGAGAAGCCGCACCGCTGCTCGGTGTGCGGCAAGGCCTTCTCCACCGCCACCAACCTGCGAGCGCACCAGAAGATCCACCTGGCCGACAAGCCGCACCCCTGCAGCATCTGCCCCAAGAGCTTCCTGCGGCCCTGCCTGCTGCGCAAACACATGAGGATCCACATCCGGGACGGCCTGGTCAGCGACCCGCACGCCGGCCCCGCCCAGGTCAGCGACCCGCACGCCGGCCCCGCCCAGGTCAGCGACCCGCACGCCGGCCCCGCCCAGGTCAGCGACCCGCACGCCGGCCCCGCCCAGGTCAGCGACCCGCACGCCGGCCCCGCCCAGGTCAGCGACCCGCACGCCGGCCCCGCCCAGGTCAGCGACCCGCACGCCGGCCCCGCCCAGGTCAGCGACCCGCACGCCGGCCCCGCCCAGGTCAGACGTTTTCTGTATTTTAATGCCACCGAACAGTGACCTCATGACCTTTTCCTGAAACTCACTCCTGCAGCTTAAACAGGGCCTGGACCAGCTGTGCCAGCTGTCTGTCACGCTGTTTCCACCTGACATTCACCTGCACCTGGGTGACCAGGTGATCAGGTGTCAGCAGCACCCAGTGTGTCCTCACCAGCCGTCTGTCCTCTGTGCTGCTGCAGCGAGGCTGTCTCCCAGCCAGACGCTGCTAAGAACACAAACCGCTGGGGTTTCCACTGTCATGCTGATCGGCCTGCAGCCTGGTCCCGTCCACACAGCCAGCAGGAAGCAGCCAGCAGGAAGCAGCCAGCAGGAAGCAGCCAGCAGGAAGCAGCCAGCAGGAAGCAGCCAGCAGGAAGCAGCCAGCAGGAAGCAGGAAGCAGCCAGCAGGAAGCAGCCAGCAGGAAGCAGCCAGCAGGAAGCAGGAAGCAGCCAGCAGGAAGCAGGAAGCAGGAAGCAGGAAGCAGGAAGCAGCCAGCAGGAAGCAGCCAGCAGGAAGCAGCCAGCAGGAAGCAGCCAGCAGGAAGCAGCCAGCAGGAAGCAGGAAGCAGCCAGCAGGAAGCAGCCAGCAGGAAGCAGCCAGCAGGAAGCAGGAAGCAGCCAGCAGGAAGCAGGAAGCAGGAAGCAGCCAGCAGGAAGCAGGAAGCAGCCAGCAGGAAGCAGCCAGCAGGAAGCAGCCAGCAGGAAGCAGCCAGCAGCCAGCAGGAAGCAGCCAGCAGCCAGCAGGAAGCAGCCAGCAGGAAGCAGCCAGCAGGAAGCAGGAAGCAGCCAGCAGGAAGCAGCCAGCAGCCAGCAGGAAGCAGCCAGCAGGAAGCAGCCAGCAGGAAGCAGCCAGCAGGAAGCAGCCAGCAGGAAGCAGCCAGCAGGAAGCAGGAAGCAGGAAGCAGCCAGCAGGAAGCAGGAAGCGAGGGCTTAAACTTAAGACCAACTTACTCCTGTAGAACTACAGACAACGGGATTTTTTTCCCTTTGGATGTCACTTTGTGTGTTGTGTGTTTGACTGCCTTGGACTGGCCTGTCCTGCTGCCAGCTCTCTCTCTGCACATCACATAACGTCCTCGTTTCATCAGACGGCGTGGATTTGGCGTTGGACGTTGTCCTCTGACAGCGAGCAGAGCCCTGACGTCCTCCTCTGACCAGGACTGCCGCTTGTCCTCCATTTTTTTGTTCTCTGTTATTTTTCTGCCACAAAGCTGCTGTGCTGACATCTGGACTGATCAGCTGCACCGTCGCCCCGCCCACAGCCAGGTAAACCCCGCCCACAGCCAGGTAAACCCCGCCCATAGGGATTCTCTGGGCCCTCAGCATCTGGAAACTGGGCGGGACAGTCCCACGGAGGACCAGCAGAGACCGGAGGAGACCGTGGAGACACAGCCGGCCTCGGCGGCAGCAGCACGCCACGTTTGGCTCGACAGTGGAAAGACGGCGACTGTGGTCCTGTTCCCACCTGGCATTCACCTGCAGCTGGGTGACCAGGTGTAGACAGGACCCGATGTGTCCTCAATGCATCTTGATGTCTGATCACTCAGGCCACATTCAGAGGCCTGGGACACTTTTGTGTAAAGAGACATGTGACCCAGGACAGATTGAAGGACCGCCCACTCACCTGCCGCCCCCCGTCTTCAGCTCTGGTCCAGTTCAGCATCAGGTTCAGGTTGATTCATCCACTGCAGCTCAGAGCCGACTCTCTGAGAGCCGCTGGAATAATTCAGTAATCTGAAGCGATGAGCGCGAGCCTGTAATCACTGACAGATGTGAAACACGTCAGAAGTGACTGACGGCAAACTAAAATGAGGTTTTTAATTTTATTATATATTTTTGTGTGGAAAGAGGACCAAAAAAGTACGAATTTCATTGTACAGTGTAACCGTGTTTTACTGTACAAATCGCAGGTGGACAGGTGAGGCACAGGTGAAGACTGCTGTGTTGCTGCAGTTTGAAAAGCCTTGTACCGGTTGCAGCTACGGTGGCTGAAAGGGCCATTCTGTGCGTCCTCTGGCCGTCAGAGAGTTTTAAGTGGCTCTGTCTCAGTGTCTTCACCAGACGCTCACTTCTGTTTCTGTTTCAGGAATCCCAGCTTCACTTTAAATTTACTGAAGAGGAGCAGGAGGGGGCGGAGGAGGGGGAAGAGGGGGACGGGCAGGTAGGATGTTTTTATCCACACACACACTAACACACACACACACACACACACACACCTTGCTGGTCGTGGTTCGTCTGCCTGCAGAATGCGGATGAAGACCAGCAGCATTAAACTGTGAAACTCACTCCTGCAGGATCCAGAGGGCCGGTTGAGGATCTCTGAGCCTTTCATCACCAGATCGGTGGAGTTCCTCGGAAACCATGGCAACGCAGGCTTGTCGGTGGGCTTGGTGCTGGAGAACGAAGAGGACGGGGTGGAGAACGAGGACGTCAGAGGCTTGATCAACTCGGACGGAGAGGAAGAGAGCTGGAGGCCCGTGGAGATCGGTGAGTTTTTCTGGATTCTGTGTTTCCAGATGAATTGATATTAAAGCCACAGATTTTCTGCATTTTGCAGGAAACACAGCTTTTTTGCAACTCTGCTACAAATTTTGAGCAGTTGGCATAAAATGTGGTACATCACATATCTAGACCAAGCTGGAGAAAAGTAGCATTTTTTTTTTTTGACATGCAAGACTGTGTTCCCAAAATGTGCTTTAAATTTTTGAAGACTAGGTGAATTTTACAAAAGTTACCAAAGGTCATGAACACATTAAGATATGATACCTGTTCAGGTGTGTTCACTGAACTCATGTACCTGAGCACACTGTGCTTCATCAGTAGGGGGCGCTACAGGTGCTAACGATTAATACACTCCTGATCAAAATCTTAAGACCAGTTGAGAAATTGCAAGAATTTATATTTTGCACTGTTGGATCTTAAGAAGGTTCTAAGTAGAGTGTGGATCCCTGACAGAAAATGACACTGAATCCACATTTTTGCCAAGATTTGAGCTTTTAAAGGCTGTGGTCTTAAACCTTTAATCAGCTGATGAACAGCCTATTTCAGTTTCATGGTTGTTTGCAATAAATTGCTGACTCAATTTTTTTTTTTTTTTTGTCTCACTCCCATTTCTTCTTTTTGCATTTTGAAGCTCTACTTAGAACCTTCTTAAGATCCAACAGTGCAAAATGTAAATTCTTGCAATTTCTCAACTGGTCTTAAAATTTTGATCAGGAGTGTATCGTGTAAAGAGGTAACTGGAATCAAACAAAACTAATGCACACATCAGAAGGTCTCAGCTGATGCAAGAAGTTTGGCTCTGATTTGGTTAAAGTGGGCGTGGAGTTTTACATCAAGTCTTATTTTCAAAGATTTCACATTTCAAACTTGAAAAATTATTAAAACGACACCACAGGTCCCAGAGAGCTGAGATCTGCTCAGCACGACTAAAGTTTCACTGCAACCTGGTCAATTCAGAGGCTGACATCATATATATATATATATATATATATATATATATATATATGTGTGTGTGTATATATATGTGTGTGTATATATATTTATACACATATATATATATATATATGTATATATACACTATATACACTATTTTACATAGAGTTTGGATCTGTCAGGTGTGTCACCTGTTTTTCAGAGGGTTCCATTAAAAGTGTTAATTATCTCAAGACGAGCCTGTCTTACCCCTGAAGCAGAAATGTGCAGGAGTGTCGGTTGTTATGAGTTGGAAGATGTCAGATATCAGGGCGTCTTTTATCCTGCAGACAAATAATCTCACTTTGACAGATTCAGCTTCTCTCATGATGGTCTCCCTCCTCCAGCAGACTCAGATGGCCACTGGGAGCTCCAGGTTTTTGGCAGTGGCGATGGCGATGGCGGGAAGAGGCGGCACTGCTGCCCGGTGTGCGGCCGCGACTGCCAGAAGGCGTCGGCGCTGCAGAAGCACCTGAGGATCCACTCGGGCGAGCGTCCGTTCGAGTGCCTGACGTGCGGGAAGAGCTTCACCCAGCAGGTTCACATGACCGAGCACCAGAGGATCCACACGGGGGAGAAACCCTACACCTGCTCCGACTGCGGCAAGAGCTTCACCTTCTCCAGCGCGCTGCGCCGCCACCAGCGGCTGCACACCGACGCCCGGCCGTACCAGTGCGCCGTCTGCCACAAGAGCTTCAAGCAGCAGGGCTCGCTCAAGAGCCACGAGATGATCCACTCGGGCGTCCGCTACCCGTGTCCCCTCTGCAGCAAGAGCTTCAGCCGCCCCCTCGAGCTCACCTACCACGTGGGCGTGCACTCCGAGGCCCGCCCCTACTTCTGCAACATCTGCAAGAAGAACCTGAGCGGCGCCCGCATCTTCCGCAAGCACATGAAGAAGCACGAGTCGCCGGCCTCGGTGCCGTCGTCGCCGTCGGCTGCAGCGGAGGAGGAGGCGGGGACGATTCCAGATGTTGAAGTGAACAAAACCAAACACTGAGCCACACGCGACTCAGGATGCTTTAAAAGTGACTTCATGAACAATCAGCCTGCAGCGCCGGCTGCTCCGGGGCGTCCGGCCTCCACGCCGCCGCCTGAGGTTTATCAGCAGCCAATCACAGCAGGACCGGAACCTGCTTGG
>NC_043995.1:34266566-34296566 GCF_902150065.1 Myripristis murdjan | reverse complement strand
TAATCTGAGTTTCAGCGTCATTTAATCTGAGCTTCAGCGTCATTTAATCTGAGCTTCAGCTTCCTTTAATCTGAGTTTCAGCGTCATTTAATCTGAGTTTCAGCGTCATTTAATCTGAGCTTCAGCTTCCTTTTCATCAGGTCTGACTCCAACCTTTGACTTGAAAGTCAGACAATTAAAATCTAGATAAATCCAGGTCCATGACCCACAGAGTGAGTTTTAAAGTGTTAATCCAGTGAAAAAGGCCTTAATCCTGACTGGCCCATGTTTAACTTTAGATGTTTTAGTTGTTTTAAGTTCTGGTTTGGGTCCTGCTCCTCGTGAAGCCCTTAACAGACTCTCTGTCTCACAGACCTCAGTGAGGTTCATCTCAGGTCCAGTGGAGGACGACCTCCTCCTCCCCACCACCCCCTCTTCCTCCCCCCCCCCCCTCTGCTCCACATCTGCTTGCTCTTAAATCCAGAGCATGAGCGCTGACATGGTTTCCCTCCCAGCTCAAAGCTCATCTGGCTCAGGAGGCCAGAGAGAGCACGCCGCCGGATCTGATGAGGATCTGATGAGGATCTGATGAGGATCTGTTGAGGATCTGATGAGGATCTGATGAGGATCTGTTGAGGATCTGATGAGGATCTGATGAGGGTCTGATGAGGATCTGATGAGGGTCTGATGAGGATCTGATGAGGATCTTTTCTGATGTGTGTTTTCTGTCTTTCCAGGGAAGTGACTGAACAGCGGCTGCTGTGATCGCACCGTTTAGTCCCACTCAGGTAAGAGCCCCTCCTCCTCCTGATGTGACAGTTTGCTCGACTGAAAACACACCAGTGGTGATACAGGGTGTGGTGTGTGTGTGTGTGTGTGTGTGTGTGTGAGAGAGAGAGAGCGAGCGAGCGAGGCCTTGTTTGGCTCAGTTTACATTGGCACATAAACAGTGCTGTGCAGGGAGGTGTTCGGGCCTCCCTCAGTTTCTAACGCCGCTCAGATTTACGATCAAACAGCCGAACTCTGTGCTGCTGCTGCTGCTGCTGTGGTGTCAGGAGTAATCAGATTACTTTTACTCAGATTACCTCACCCAGTAACGGTCAACGGACGAGTGTCCATCAGTGTTCAGATGATGGACCAGAGACCAGACACTGTGAACATGAACAGTGCACATGTGAAATGGTTAAATTTAAAATAATAATAATAATAATAATAATAATAATAATAAAAGGAAAAACATTTACCGTATTTCCCCAATTAATAGCCGAGGCGTTTAATATGCAAAATCAACTTGGACCCCGGGCGTTTAAAAGAACCAGGAGGCTCTTCGCTGCAGGCCTTTATTTATTTTTGCACAGACCTGCACCAGGCCATTACTGTGATGACAGTTACTGTCCAACAGATTTACAGTCGGTCCATTTAAGATTACGGTACACCCTTTTTTTCTAACGTTAGCTAGCGCTCTTATTTTGACAGAAAAAGGAAGTGCCGCACAGTTATTGTGAGGCTAACTGTTTACTTCTGCAAAAATAAGGTGAATAGCCTTATTTTGGGTTACCTCAATATAATGCAAATAATCGCCCCGGCGGTTATTCGGGTGGGGGTTTAATACACAAAATGGGTGCAGACCCCGGGCGTTTATAAGAACCAGGCAGCTGTTTGCGGCCGGGCGATTAATTGGTGAAATACGGTACAAGAAAATAACAAACAATAAATAAAAACATGAGCAAAGAGCAAAAGTTTTTCCAGTTTAAAAAATGAGGGTCCTCCTGTACTCAAAACATGTGGCCTGCTGCAGCAGTGCATTGTGGTCCTTGTGCTGCTCTTGTATGGTTGCTGAATGGCGGCGCGGCACGGCACGGCGGCGGTAGCCTCGCTGTGTGATTGGTCGGGAGCAGCTGCAGGTGGCGCTGCAGAGAGCGAGGACGAAGGCGGTTTGGCTTCCGCACGCCGACCTCGTCCTGCAGCCGCACAGAAACAGGCCTCCTCTCCTCAGGCTGGCTGCTCAAATGTTTTCAGTTGTTTGGTGAACGGTTCTGTCCCGGGACGAGCAGAGGAACCGGCGAGCGTTCACAGCTCTGTGCTCGTCTCTTTCCATTGCCATTGACTTCCGGCCGACGCGAGTGGCAGCCTTTTCAGCAGCTCCGTGTGTGTCCGTGTTTGTTGTTTACTTTTTTGTTGAGTTTGTTGAGTTGTTCTGTTTTTTTCGTACCTGATCTGCATCTGTGTGCCACATTGCTTTTTGCACACTGGGTTGTACTTAGATCTTATTCTTTATTTTTTATTTATTTAATCTGTAATCTGTGGATACTGCTGAAAAACTGCAAATTTCCTTCGGGATGAATAAAGTATCTATTTATGTCTGTTTCTGCGCTCGTCCTCCAAGAACTGACTTTTAACCAGCGAGTATATTTTCCAACATTTGACTCCTCGCTCTGTTTGTTAGCTGTCTCGTTTTGCTGATTTTAATTTTGTGCTGCCACTCAGTTTGTAAGTGGAGGAGCCACAACTTTCAAACCATGTCAGAACTTTGCAGCTCTGAACCTTCATCCTCATGTTTTCACTGGAGGAGCGGAGGATGTCCTGCTCCTTTGTGGGATGAAAAAAATTTGACCACTCGGTCTGATGAAGCAGCTCCAAAGCCCAGAGTGTGAGCTGAGCTGCACGGAGGTCGAGCTGCGAACAAAGGCTTTCTGTCAGGGCCTGGAGCGACGACGTGGCGGAGATACGAGGTTTTCAGCCCACAGAGCAGATAGTGCTGGCCTGATGGTTCACGGCGTTTATCACTCAGTCTGTAAAGTGCCTGCAGAAAGCAAATGTTGAGTCTGTTAAGAGTGTAAGCACACACACACACACACACTCATCCCTGCAGACAGATGATGATTCAGCTGCTGGTCCGCTCATCGCAGAAGTTGCTGCATCTGTGCATGAGACATTATTTCCTGTTTACTTCGGTTTCTGTCTCGCAGGAAATCGCTCTGTCTGTCTTTGACACGACTGAACTTTTATGATAAAACTCCTTAATGAGGTGAAATGTTTAATATTATAAACACAGCAAAGTGAGGCCAAGCGAGGCCAGCGTCCAGCAGCCGAGAGGAGAGGCTCACATCCTGGCAGGCGTAGTAACACGCAGCTAACAGTGTCAGTATTAGTACTACCAGCAGAAGTAGTAGTACTTGTAGTAGTACTCGTAGTAGTAGCAGTAATAACAGGAGCAGTGTAATCATGTGAACAAAGTAGTTTTCTCTGTTCACATGTCTGCTGGTCCTCTGTCTCACCCTCAGGCTAAAGGCTGAACTTTTATCACTTAACAGTAGACAGTTACCTTTTTACAATATTTTAAAAAAATGTGTGTGTGTCTCACATCTGGGTAGATAAATAGAACTTTATTCAAAGGTCACAGTATTGTAAACTCTGTGTGTGTGTGTGTGTGTGTGTCTTCATCCCTTAGATGTTTTGCTAATTCATCACCACTGTAACATAAATGTACATTTAACTCTTCAAACAGCAGTAAAGCTGTTTAATTCCCCCCCCCACGCGAGCTCTGTGGTCTCTGATGAGTTTATGTTCACATGTCCTTCAGTCTGTGGCCGTGATTGATGAGTGCACAAGGACACGCCAATTATCTGAGTCACGGAAACAACACAAAGAATGGTTCTGAGGGGTCGGTCACGTGACGCACAAGTTAATTATTACAAGCCCTGAACATTGAACGTGGTATTTGTAGTGGTTTTCAACATGTGGTTCTGTGCGGCTCGGGGGACGGAGACGCTGGCCGGCGGATCCAGAAGACCAACAAACCCCCAGCATGGCGTGGCAGTCTGTGGACGTCTGCGTGCTGTTTGCAGGGACAAATGTCTGCACGCTTTTTTCTCATCATTTATCATTTCTGGCTTTAATCTCAGAGAATATCTGATTTTTTTTTTTAATTTATGAATGTGTAATCTCACTATTTTCTTTTTTTCTTCCTAATTTCTCTCAGTTTTTCTCTCAGACTATTAGCCCGCCTCCCTCAGCTCTGTAATAGTTTTTCCCTACAGTGGCCCTGATACACCACTGTAGATTAACAGGCCTATGATGTTTTTGAGAAAATTGAAATAGAAATAATGAGTTGAGGAAAATATGAGAATGGACAGCAGAGTGGAGGAGTGGACTCCACTTTGGGTTTAAATCCAGAAACAGTCGCAGTGCAGAGGATCTGTTGTTGCATCACATCGCATTTTGGGGCCGTAAATTTAGTGTGCAGATATTTTTCTTTTCCGTCATGAGATTATTTTGTATGACTTTGGCTGGATGTGCACACAAACGTGCTTCTCTGTCAGACCCGTCCCGCCACAGACACGGAGCTGGGTCGGCTTCTCTGTGGGAACGTCCCGCCGAAGCTGCTGCACAAAGGCATAATGGGGAATTTCCTGCTGATAAGTGCTGGCCAGCCGCTCTCACACGGACCGTCCCACATGTGGACCGTCCCACATGTGGACCCGAGCTGCTGCTGGCCCGGAGCAGAAGCACCTGGCTGGACCAGAGGAACGCCCGGAACGCACCTGAACCCTGACCTTTAACCCCTGACCTCAACCCCTTATCTTAACTCCTTGCCTTAAAGGATTGCAGTTGCGCCTCTGCCACATCACTCCTCCTCCCTTTCCTCCATTCATTCCACTACGATACGAACATGAACTTTCAGAGCCTTCACACTTTCTTCACTCCAGTTTTCCATCAGCCCAATAAAGTCCTCCACATGAGTTTTCCTCAAAGCAGCAGCACTGTTGGCTTTTCAGGACTTTTTCACACTGAAACGCTCCCTCCTCCCCCTCCTCCTCCTCCTCCTCCAGGGAAAATAGTCCCTGCCTGTCAGTAAATCTGATCGTATGCCCTTACCTGAGGCTTGCCCTCTGACAGAAGGCGCTGCAGAAGTCCTCCTCCCCACCATACAGTGTCACTCTGTGAGAAACCCTCTAGTTACTGTCTTGTCCTATTGCCTTGAATATCATTACAGCAAATGACCCTGAAATACTGTGATGTTACTGCTGTGCACATGAAAATAAATGTCTTTTTTGAAAAAAGACAGAAGAAAGGGAGTGAAAGCTCGTCTGACTCATTTTTCATCTGCAGGGAAAAGTTTCTCCACTTCACTTTCCCTGCAGCGTCTGCTCGGCGTGGTTAGCATTCTTCAGCCAAAGCGTCTCTCCCACAAGAGGACGAGTCTGCTGGAGAAACAGGCAGCGACAACCTTTAAAGCATTCCTGCAGGATCTGTCTGAGCGCGTGGGACTTCTTTATGACTTTATTTAACCAGATTGGTCAAACTGAGCATGAAGAATCTGTTTTCTTGTGGGAGAGCCGGTCACGGAAGCAGAGACGTTGCAGAGCGGCGGCAAGCTGTGCAGAAGACAGTTCAAATCCCACGAAGGAAAGAGCAAAAAAAAAAACAAAAAAAAACAAAAGGCCAAATCAAAAAGCGTCAAAAAGAAAACAATCAAATCATTTTAGCGTATAGAAGACCTGCACTCAGCCGGTGTGTGAGCGGCAGGTTCACCGGGTCCAAGGTGATTAACGCGCTGCCTAAACACAGCAGAGGAGGCTTCATACCGACTCTGACACCAGATTCTTCATTTTCACTTTAAACTCTGTAGGAGAGAGCGGCGCTTCCAACTTCAGCTCATTACCCATCCCCTCTGAGCGAGCCCGGGCCGCTGCTCTCAGATTTATATCACCTCCATCATCGGCCTCACATGAGACCCTGTTTTCTAATTCAGCTCAAGTGAAACGAAACCCGGCGGCGAGCTCGTCGATCTCCTGCGGCTGCAAACAATCACATCCAGGCCGGTTTCTCTACAGATGGAAGAGGCCCGGTCGCTCCAACAGGACGAATTCTTAAACCACATGAATTCCCGGTCTGCCCTTCATTCCTGTTGCACCAAACATTAAAAGAGTTCCTCACTTTTCCCAGTTCAGCTGTTGGTTTTGTTGGTGAGGAGGTCAGAGCCGCCGTCCTGTTTGTAGGAAACATGTGAAGCCCTGTGACAGTGAGACAGTGAGCCTGGCCTACAAATAAACCTGAACCTTTATTTATGATTCAGAAGGATTCAATTTAAACCTCTCTCTTTTTCTGCGAAAAAACTCAGAATTTCCAAGATTAAAATACTAAATTTATTAGAAAAAACTCACAAATTTCTGAGAAAAAAAGAAAATTCTGATAAACTTGCAAGAAAAAAAACAGAACTTCTGAGACTGAAGTGGTAAATTTCCATGAAACAAAAAACAACAACAACAAGAAAAAAAACAGTGAAAACCAGCTGTTGTCCTGTTGTGGGATCCAGTCAGAAGGAAATCCTGCTGGTCTGAGTCCAGAACCCCAACCTCCTCCTCAGCATCTGGACTCTGAAGAGACGTTGCTGTGACTTGGGCCGATCTTTCTCCGGATCTGCTGAGGGGATCAGCTGCAGGCCTGAGACACGGCCAGCAGGGGGCAGTCAGCAACAGTGAGAAGCAGAATGTTTTGGGAACCAAATTTTGCTAGCTGGGTAACGGTCGACATTCAGAGCCAACTACCAAGCACAAACAGCGAAGGAGAGTCGGGTTTTCCACAGAGCAAACAGCCTGGCATGCTCACAGTTTTCTGTTGCGCTAAAGGAAACATTGAAAATAGCTCCAAACTCCAGAATAAAACGTCCTGTTAACAGGAACCGCTGCATTAAAACACCATCAAACCTGCGTGCCTCAGGCCTGAACAGACCTCCAGAGCCTGATGATGCAGAAACCAGCGGCGAGACCACAGAGGAGCCGCGTGACGCCCACAGATATCAGTCCGTCAGTCCGTCAGTCCGTCAGTCCATCGCTGCGTCCCCGGGCCTTTCTCTGGCCGTGAGCAGACAGGAGAAATGAAATAATTCCAGTCTGCTGTTGCCGCCTCACAGCCAATTCGCTCTTGAGCTGAACGTGCTTCAAGTTTCTCCCCTTGGCTTTTTGTGAGGTTTGTCCACGCTTGACCTCGACGCTTTAACAAGAGGCCATAAATCATCCTGTGTGTTTCCTGCGGCGGCTGACATGATCAGATTTGATCAAACCCCAGAGGTTCTCGCTCTTAAGGCTGGAAACCAGGCCGGTTTCAGGCAGCCGAGCTTTGGCCTGGTTTCTCCTCAGCAACAAGAACAACCAGAAACCTGCTGCTGTTTCTGTTGATTCTCATATTAATTCCTAGAACCTGGAACACAGGAAACTGCTTCAAAGATGTAAAAACATAAGACTCTGTCCTGCATACACTCCATATGAGGTCTGTCATTTTCGTGGTTCTAAGTCTTTAGTCTTCAAATTGCCTTCAGTGTTCTCTGTAAACGCCAGTAAATTTTTCCTCTCTCATTTGAAACCACATTAAGTGCAATCACATGGAACTGAAGCCATAATGCTAATCACTGAGATCTGGCTTTTGTTTTTCTTTTCTTTTTTTTGGTGGTAACAGGAAAAGTACAACAATAGTTTAAAAAATATCTTGTAGTTGCCGAGGCCGTTTGAGGTCTGATTAGCTCGCATGGTCGCCAAAATGTAAAGCGAGAAGCTCCATATTGGAAACACACAACACAGATGCAGCGTGTGTGTGTGTGTTTGTGTGTGTGTGTGTGTGTGTGTGTGTGTGTGTGTGTGTGTGTGTGTGTGTGTGTGTGTGACCAGAGATCCACAGTGTGTATCTGTGTTGTATCAATCAGCAACAGTGAGAAGCAAAACATGAATCCACCATGAAAATGCTGCAGATGAAGCCCTACAGTACTCTTGGATCTATGTATTTTGCATTTGACCATACAGCCCGGAGCTGCTGGATTTCAGATCCAGCAGATTCCCGACGCTGCGTCTGTTTCTGTGTCAGCGTTGGGATAAACCAGGATTTGTATGTTAAAATAACAAAATCCTTGGTTTACATTAGCCAGAGCACAAACATCTGCCTTTCAAACACGGCTATCACCGTCACCGTGTGTGTTTGGTAAACCCGGCGCTCAGGGGCCCGTGGCCAGGACATGTGTTTGGGGGGGTGGGGGGTTGTTCCTGCTGTCGGGGTGGGGGTTCAAGGCAGAGGGCGTTTCCCCCATTCTTCAGATGTGAAGACATTCTGCAGAACCTACACATGTTTGTGTTTTACAGGACGGATCGTCTTACAGCGGCGAGAGAGCCTCAGGCTGTCCTCACGGTCTCTGTGCGTCTCTGCAGTGACACACAAACTCCAATAAACTCCAATAAACTCACCTTTTTATCTGAGCAACAGTTTAATGAAACCTTTTGCAAACCCAGTAAATAAAAAAAAAAAAACACCTGGTCATCAATAAGAAAAGAAAGGAACGAACCACCTGTCAGAGACGTGCTGGTCTCACCCCTTCAGCTCAGCCCCGTCTTTACAAACAGGCTCCGTTCAAAGCCCCAGAACTTTATTCAGAATCCTCGTCCGGTCCAGAACCTTTCCAAAGACACCAAACCTGTCCTGCTGAATTCAAAGGAGACGTGTCTGAAGTGACGGTTTTCTGTTCAATGTAAAAACGACGCCTTGTGTTCTGGTCATATGTTCTGTAATATTTCACCTGATGTAGGAGTGATGAGGTTTCAGTGATGCGTTCAAACCCTGAGCGTGACACACAGCACGGGTTCTTCGTTTTTCTGTCCATGAAAAACAATCGCTGCTACGCCTCAACCACTGATGCATTTTAACAAACAAACGTCCTCGCTCCACGACCACACAGATTTAAACCATTTCAGGAATTATGCATGACCGATATTTTGTAAATTGACATTTGTCGCAGCCCCTGCAGTACTCCGACGTACCCTTAGGGGGACGCGGACCCCCATTTGAGAACCACTGGTTCAGACAAACTGGTAGTTTGTGATTTAATTGATTCTGAATTATTGATCCCTGTTTGTTGCTCCAAAGAGGATAATCCATTTCTTCTGAAGCCGGCCGGCAGAGCCTGGAGCTGGACCTTCAGCCGCTCAGCTGCTCCGCTCATCATCATCATCATCATCATCATCATCATCATCATCAGTCTGCAGTGTTTAGTTTGAACGGAGGAATCGGCCCTGAAACAGGACCTGCATGCTGCAGCCTGAGAGCCTCGGCTGGCTGCTCCACTCGCTGTCCTTCATGTAATTTGTTCCATGTAGAGCCAGTTAAAAAAAAACAAAACAAAATAACCCTCATGGAACCTGATCTGACGGCTCGGCTTCAGAGCTGATATGGATCAGATTGTGGACCACATCAGAACATATATATTTATTTTCTCTTTATTTTTTGGTCCATCCTTCAACAAAAACATCATTTGTGTGAAAAAGGAAGGAAATTAAAAATCAGAACTTGGACTCCTTCAGCAGCTGCAGTGTGAACAGAGGTTCACAGCATCAGGACACCAAGACCCTGAGGAACACCACAGAAGAATTCAGGCTTTGATCTGGAGTCAAAAACTTTTGACATTTGAAGATTTGTGTAAGAACTGCAGTTTTGTAAACGTGTCAGAAACTGGGCCTCACTGTAAGTCCAGCTGGAGAAGCAGAGCTCCTCTGAACGGCCTCGCTCTCCAGTTTGTGTCTGTAAAGTCTGATGAGGCTGTGATTTTCCTAGAGGTCACTAGAGGTCGTTTTCTCCAGCGACGTCCAGCTTGACAAAATGCTCTGCCTGCAGAATAAAACTCGTTTACCGGCTGCTTTTTGTCACTTTATCTGGTGGTGTGATGTGAAACCTGGTTTCCCGCGTGTTGCTGTAGCTCCGCCCCCCTGATGCCTGTCTGTTTACGAAGGCTGGACGTCGGTCCCCAGGTCCAATCATCCACTGAACTCCTCACTGTCGGAGCAGTGAGACATGACCGGGCTGTGTCCAAAACCCACAGAGCAACAAATAGGGATTAATAATCTCCAGTCATAATAACATTCAGTGCAAATTAGCACTGTGGTCGGTGACATCAGTGTTGACAACTTCACTGAACATTTGTCCCTTTTCAGACGCATGAATGGACTCAGCGTGTCCAGCTGTGCTGCATTAACACACACACATACGCACACACACATGCACGCATGCATGCACACACTCATACGCACACACACACACGCAGGGAGTGCTGGGCCAGCCAGAGCTGTGTGTTGAGGCGGAGGCTCTGGACGCTCTGTGTGTGTGTGTGTGTGTGTGTGTGTGGACATGTGCTCTCAAGATGTGGACCCGCCAGCTAATGGCTGCCCCGGCCCGGGTCGCTGCTAATTGGTGTGTTGATGATCCTGATTGGCCGCGGGGCAGATGGGCCTCTTGGTGGGTCTGAGATCGGCCCACGCACATGTGCCTCCATCATCACTCTGCACTTCTTCAAATGTGTTTACATGAAAGGATGTTGGGGTTTTTCAGACGGCATAATGATTAATTCCAGCCAAGTGTTCTGTGTGTGTGTGTGCAGATAATTCCCATAAAGCACGGGCTCCGAGAAGCCATGTGCCATCTCCAATCAGAAACCAAAATACTTTATTGATCCCTGAGGAGAAACTGGGTTAGTTGTAATTGCTCAAATTTTAAAGAGAGGGATTAAATTAATAAAGAAGAAAAAGAAATAAGACAAAAATACATGCCTTACAAATTTGTAAAAAAAATAAATATAGTATGTGCACTATGTCTAAATTTGTGCATCAGTCAACAACAAATACAGAAATAATAAACTGAGCAAATAAAAAAAAAAAAAAAAAAAAAGCCCGACACCGTGGCAACTGGTCCTCAGGCTTCACACCTTCAGGTTTCCACTCCGGACACTTTCAGTACCAGGATGGAGTGAAGACCTGCAGGTTTGTGGCTCCCTCGTGGGTCCTGTGACGAAACCCAAACCGGGCTCTGCTGCGTCGCCCTGCGTCCCTCCGGAGCGTCCCTCCGGCGGGACGCTCCGGAGGGACGCTCCGGAGGGACGCTCCGGAGGGACGCTCCGGCGCGTTAGTCTGCAGATTCAATGCGGCCGCTTTCACTGAAGGGGCGTTACGCCTTTGCTGACCTCTACTGATGGGTGGTAGGAACTGCAGCAGCATTGTCAGTTTGTCTCCCCCTACAGGAGCCGCAGTGAAACTGGACTTTAGCGTTTCTGTGTCAGACGTATGAAGAGAAAGAAACAGTTAGAAATAAGATCAAACAGAGATGGCTATTTATTGAAAGGTGTTATTACTTTTTTGTGCTTTAATTAACAAGAGAGTCGCCTGTCCGCTAGAGAGTCACACTGAAATCTGTGTGTTGTGTCTCAAGAAGGAAAACTATATTTTAGCCTGCAGAAACAAGCCAGCTTAAGAGAGAGACAGGAAAGGGAGGAGAGTACGACGGCGTGTTAGTGCCACTGCAGGGACAGAAAGAAATGACATAGATATTCCATGACAAAAATTTATGGGAAAAAACTCTGAGATTATAATCTGAGATTATGATGTCATAAATTTAGGAGAAAAACCCTGTGAAAACCAGTTTGTTCTCCTCCTGTGGGATCCAGTCTGAAGGAAATCCTGCTGGTTTGAGCTCAGAGTCACAATCCTCTCCTCAGCATCTGGGTCAGGGCTCAGCTTCAGGGAGCCAGATGACCTTCAAACAGACAGCTGGACGTCACAGTGCCGATCTTACCTCCTTCTGGCTGTGACTTATTATTATTATTATTATTATTATTATTATTATTGTTATTATTATTATTATTATGTGAGTGCCATCAAAGAGTCACAGGATGTGTCATGAAATGCTAAAAAAATTGTACCATAGTCAAAAAGGATGAGCTGGGGCGGAGCTTCACGGAACAGCAATATCAGCTGATCAGGTCACCATGTAGGTCATGTGACCTGCGGCTTGGAGGTTCATCACAGTGGGAGGTCAGACAGTCAGACACCAGAGACCAAAACACATTCACTCCAGCATCCTGCTCCTATCTGCTGAGCCGGCGCTTAGTTTAGAGAAACACTGCCTGGAACTGTGTGTGTGTGTGTGTGTGTGTGTGTGTGTGTGTGTGTGTGTGTTTGACCAGCATCTCCTCCCACGCCCCTGGAACCAGCGCCCAGAAGTGATTTGGGCCTCAGACTCACAGACTTTAAATCTTCTCCCCTCAGTCCTACCTCGCTTTAAGTTCTGCCTCTGCCAAGCCGACCCAGCTCCTCTGCGTCCGAACCCCAACCATGTTCACTGCTGTCAGGAAGACAGATCTGCATAATTTAGTTGCTCTGGAAAGAATTTACTGTGGTGTGAGCATCTTCCCAAAGCTCATTACAAACAACACAGATATGGCTCATTTGTGCACTTTGGTCTCTTATACCAGCGGCTCTCAACCTGGGCTCCAGGAACGCCCAGGGGTCCTTCAGAGGGTTCCAGGGGGTTCCCAGAAAACTGGGGAATATTTTGTTTTTACTGTTGTGTCACTGACTAGAAGTCAGGCCAGGGACAGAACATATAAAACTGCTCAGATTGTTAAAATGCTGATCTGCAATCCAGACAGTTCTGGAACAACTGAATCTGATCAGATGAGGATTGATCATCTGATCAAACACAGCCCAGCGGTCTGATGTGTGATCAGTCTGGGGGGTTAAGAGCCTCTGTCCTCCACAGACTCTGCTGGTAGCTGAGCTCCACGGATCAGAGATGCAGCCTCTTGTGGAGAGTGGATTCATCGCTCTGTTTAAAACAGGAATAAAACAGTTTGGGTCTCAGAATGGGGCTTTTTGGCCTTTAGAGAGGAGAAGTGTTGCGATGCCAGTCCTTCACTGGTGGTGTTTACTTGCATTGCCAAGCAAAGTAAAAAATCACCAGCGGGCGGCAGGGGGCCAGACCCGCTGGATGGGGTTTTTTTATCGTTGCAATAACACAGAAACTGAGATTTGAAAGCCAGAAATGTCAGCAGCTGAATAACTGATTGTTGAGTCATTTGGCAGCGTTCAGGAAGCTCTGACCTCCCGCAGGCGCGTCAGTCTTTACTCACCGCTGCTTTAAAGGCTCCGGCAGCGAGACCCTGGCCTTCTGATCTCAGTGAGGCTCTGCTGCTCGCGCCGCCGAAAAACAGCAGCCAGCCCCCGCGGCCTGAACACCACAGGGTTTCAGAACGCCGCAGTAACATGACCTAGTCTACAGGCGGCGACAGAGTCCACATAAGGAGGCACGTGGGGGTCGGGGGGTGGGGGGTGGGTCGAACACACGGACTTTCCCATGAGCAACCTCAATTCAAAGTCCAACATGTTTTCCAGTGTTAGTTTGCTATCATTACCTTTTCCCTAAACCCTAACCTTAACACCAAGCCTCATTTAGCTTAGAGACCTTGAATTTGGCTTAAAACCTTAAAAACTAGTTAATTAATCTCAGGCCTACTCTTAACAATGGCAACTAGAGAGGCGACTAAAGAGTGTGAACCCAGGGGAAATCTTAAAGACCCACAACATACGTCACAAAACAGCAAATTACTGGCACAAAATAACAAAATTAGCTGAGCGTGGAACATCAGCTGGGATTCGATCACCCAGCGGGCCTCCACGGACGAGACGGCCTCGTGGGTAAAAGGCCGAAACACAAACCTCGCAGAAAAAAAGAAAAAAGACAGAGAAAGTGTCGTGATTGTGCTCATGGCTCATCTCGCTGGGCAGCCGCTCTGCTGATCACATTTCCAGACCTGAGTGCACTTTGCCAGAGCCGCCTGCACACTCCAAGACCGATCCACAGCGGTAACTCACCCCACCCCCGCCCCCACCACCCCCACCACCCCTCCCCCACCCCCCCCCCCACCCCCACCCCCCCTCCAGAGGCCCATCTGGAGCCGAGGGTCATCAGAGAACCAACCCTGTCGTCCAAATCCAGTTAGACCGCCGCTGTAAACATTGAGGCCCGGCTCTTTAACATCCAGCGCTTCATCTGCAGAGCTGAACCGGAAAAGACCGGCCTGAGCGCTGCTTACATAAATACCATCAGAGCGGAGCATGGACGTTTGTGTAAATACGTTTCAGCAGGTCAGAGATGCAGAGCTCCGCCTTTCAATCAGCCGTCAGCGGCGCTCTCCGCTTCGATTACGCTCACATGCTTCAGATTAGAGAGGAACCCTGCTCCCCCTCAGCCCCCGGGGCCCCAAACACTTGGCTTGTGACTAAACACAGGCTTTTAGGGGGGTTCACACATGTTAACGTATGCACTCACACACACACACACACACACACACACACACACACACACACACACACACACACACACACACACAATGCTGGAGTTACGTAGCGAGCTCCCATAAACTGCACAGGCGCTGGTTAGCGTCACTTTTACTGGGCTGTTCTTTACGCCCGGAGCCTGGAGGAGAGGGAACACAAAGGGTTTGTTTTTTTGGAAATCCAGCCCTCCGCATTCGAAGCTGATCCCACAAGCCTCGAAAATGAATCTGCACTGAATTTCAGTTGGATGTGAGACGGAGTGTTAATCAAGTCTGAGAGTCAAAGAGCTTCAGTTCTTTCATTTCCACCTGTGCCAGCGTGGCTGATTTCACTAAACTGTGAAAATTATATGTAATGTCAAATAAATATGAATCCAGTGGAAATGCAGCGACACCCTGCCCAGAGCAGGACGACACGTCGCGAAGGAGAAGTTAAAACACGGCGTGCAGGTTTGTGGAGGTTTGTGGAGGTTTGTGGAGGTTTGTGGAGGTTTTTGGAGGTTTTGTGGCGGCCGCAGCGACGGTTGGTTTATACTTTGGATGCCGTCGCTGAGCCTCAGCTGACTTGAACTTTGACCCCGTTGCTCCCTCGTGTCACAGCAGCCCTCCTGACGTGAGCAGCAGCGGAGGAGCCGCTGTCCCAGCCTGAGACATGAAGCAGCAGACTGTAATGGCCGGTGTGTTTATCCTCGCTGTGTGACGGCGTCCAAATCAAAGTCCAATCAGACGGTGGAATGTTGGCAACATTGTAGCGATGTCTATCGGCCAATCACAGATCGCCAGACTGTAAACTGACCTTTAAAGGGTTTGTTAGGAGGGAGACAGCGAGCTGAGCAAGAAAAAAGGTGGACAAATGAAGATAAAAGGGCAAAGTCTTTAACTTTTAGAAACTTTTATAATTTATCCACCCATCAGTAATGTAACTATTTGAATGACTTCACCAAAGTCATGTAACGTATCACATTTGGTGACTTTTCTAACAAACGTCTTAAACTGGACAGTCAAGCTGCAGGCGGTGTGAACCTCACAACACTGACTGTCAAACTTTTATTAAAAGTTCTTCAGCAGAACTTGAATTAAGATCAGAACATTTACATTTTTTAAACAGATCCCAAACAACAACCGGCCTCCGCGTGGTCGGCTGCTCAGAGGTCAAGGTGCTGCTTTTCCAGAGCAGGTGTAAGACTTTAAGATTTAAGAATTTAAGAATTTAAAATGCTGGATGTCTCGTGTTGGAATGAAGATGCCCAGCTCCGCTTTACCCTGGAGAGAGAGAGAGAGAGAGAGAGAGAGAGAGAGAGAGAGAGAGAGAGAGACAGACAGACAGACAGACAGACAGACAGAGAGACAGACAGACAGACAGACAGAGGAGAAAGCGGTGGGCAGCTCTTCACTCAGGGAGTTGTGCTGAGGATTCGCTGCAGAACCTCCAGGCCTCTTGGACATGCCTGCCTGGTCCTGGTCCTGGTCCTGCCGTGTGTGAGGTGGCGTGGCAGCGAGATGCCTTCAGATCGCAGGAAAGTGGAGCCAGATGGGCCGACAGGGCTGATTCTTTTTTGATGAGTCTGGTTGGGGTGATGCTGTGTTCCTAGGAAATCCAGAGGATGCTGGGAAGCCGGGTGGGAGTCTGCAGCGTCCAGGTTTCCAGAGCCAGACATGTTCCAGTGAAGTTCGGCTGCGAGGCCTGCAAAAACAATTTGCTTTTGATGGTTTGTGTGATCAGTTGTGATCAAGCTGAGAGTTCGGGGGGATTTTTGACTTTCCTTTTGTTCCATATTTAGCCAGCATAAGACAGCAAACCACCGAATTGAATTCCTTTGTGTTGCAGACGGACTTGGCTAATAAATCTGACTGTGATCAAACCGGAGAGGCTCTCAGTAGAAAGCGAGTGGCTGTTTTCACGGGACAGGAGACAGGAGACTGAGACAGGAAAGCTTCAGCAGCCACACGCAACACACAGCTGTTCTACTGAGACGAGGCAAATTTCCCTCAAGTAGAGAATTCAATCCCAGAATATATATTATATATATATATATATATGTATATATGAACATCTCTCCTCTTCAGGGGCATCGTATATGGGGGAAAAGTTAGGACAATTCCAAGGGCCCTTGCCTGACAGGGGCCCCAAAAAATAGGTAAAAACTAATATAAAATTATTATATATATATATATATATATATATATATATATATATATATTTTTTTTTTTTTTTTTTTTTTTTTTTTCATGGGGCCCAAAATTCCTGGTGGCGCCCCTGCTCCTCTTACTTCCCTTGGCTCTCACTGCCTGCCACTTGCACTTTTCTCATCATCATCACAGGAAAATAAATCCCATCTGTTGTCAAGCTGCTGTGACCTCTGACCTTTGACCTTCTTGCTCCCTCTCAGTTGCTTGTTTATGTCGGTTGATCTAAAATTTAAAGCTGAGTGATTGGAAATATTATCTGCAGCATCGACACCGATCAAGTTCGTCAAAGTCCAAGGCCTTGTTCACACTGCCAGCCCAGATCCGCTTTCTGTCAAGTCCAGATTGATTTCAGGACGTCTGGACAACAAAGGAAACACAAGAAATGGGATTTTTGCAAATCAGTTCCAAACCACATTTGGAGACTTTAAACTTTTTTTGCAAACAAGCTTTACACTGTACACACACACACACACACACACACACATACAAATGGTTGCAACTCTTAGCTTTTCTTCTGCTGCGAACAGCTGGTGCTGCGTTCACTGGAGCTCAGAATTTCTCATACATTCCTGAACGGCAGCAAGAAATGTGTTGCCGTCATTAAACTCGAAATCAGTGTCTTCTTTTTCCCAAGATGCAGTGTAAAAATGTTCAAATAGTCAAATAATACCTGAGTGCGCTGTGTTTCCACTGTTCATTTTTCATGCTAATGCTTTAGTGTACGAATAACTCAAAACAACATTTCATATTTGTGATGGTCCACTTTTGCTTTGGGACAGTGGAGAGTGAGTGGAGACCTGCGCTCCTGAACCACAAACACGAGGCCATGAAACGGCCACACAGTCTCCGCCCTTCACAGTTTGACCCGAGTGTGATGTGAATGTTCAGGCTCTGCAGACTCTGGACCTAAACGTCTTTCCTCCGCTGGGCTTCGGTTCTCTGGAACAGCCGCCTCCTCTGCAGAAATGGGGGAGACTGCAGCTTCCTTGCTGACAGCAGATAAAACGTGTTGTGAAGCGGGGCGTCCCAGACGCTCCGTGTTCCTGTGGACGTGCTGGAGGCCTGGCGGCCGCCCCGTCCCCAGGCTCCTGCTGGAGCAGGACGGCTCACACAGGCCGGTCCAGCCGCAGTTCAGGCCAATAAAATGACAGGCATTTTATCATATTGTGTTTTTATGTCAAAATTAAATTACTTTTACGGCCAGGAAAAGTGAAAAAAATCTGTAGTGATGACTTCATGTAGCAGCAGAAGGCACACATGATAATTCAGAGCAGCTCCATCAAACGTCTTTTTTCCTCTCTCTGCTGCTAATGTTAGCTCTTCATACTCTGTCACTTCATCGAAACTCAATACGTTCAAATGTTCTGTACATGTGGTGCGTTGTCATTATGACAAGAATATCCATCCCTTTCATACAGAGACAGGAGACAGTTTAGCTGAACCGCTAAAATCCTTTTTTAAAAACATCTTCAGTGGGACGGTCAGAGGTCAACAGGCAGCCTCGCCTCTGACCTCAGACAGATTTCAAAATGTTTTGCTCCAACAAACACGCCTTGTGGACTTTCATCGTTAGAAGAAAAAAATATGTTCAACCCGTGTGGGTTTCAGCACAAAGGTGTCATTTTTCCCAACATGCTGATGGGAGCAGCTCGTGACTCGTCTCCGTCTCAAAGTGCCATCACATTGTGACTTTAAAGGGACGGGGATCAATCTGTCGGTTATTAGTGTCTGTTGGCGGGTCGAGGAAACAGAGCTGACACACCCCTCAGCTCCGCGCTCAGCTCTTTGTTGTCTGCTGGTTATTTGGCAAACTAAAGCACTCAGACTGCGCTCTGTCTTTCAAGCACTTTCAAATCAAGAAAATCTGTGGGGATCTTCTGCAGAGTCACATGTCTCGTCTTCACATGTTCACCACAAGTATGGCAGATCCACTCCTGTCCTCTCCTCTGGGGAAGCTGCCCCTGGCAAGACGTGTGTGTGTGTGTGTGTGTGTGTGTGTGTGTTGAGGGTTGCCTGATGCACGCCAGCAGGCCTGAGGAGGTCGAGTGAAACGTCTGCAGAAGTGAACAGGCTGCTGTTTCCTCTATCAGCTGGCACGCCGAGTCATTTCCCTACACAAGGTCAGATATCTGCTGTTATCTGAGGATTCTCTTCTGCAGCTCTACTGTGCTGTCTGTGTGTGTGTGTGTGTGTGTGTGTGTGTGTGTGAGAGAGAGAGAGAGAGAGAGTGAGTGTGTGTGTGTGTGTGTGTGGCACTTTGCATGTTACCTGGGATATAGGCAATCATCATCATCTGTGTGGTGCAGAGGCTGTCATCTGCCCCACATTGTTCCTCGGCGAGGAGCGAGGTGTTGTGGGTGTGAAGGTGCTATGTTCCCTGTATGACTGAGTGATGGAGTGCCGTGATGAAGCCTTCCCGCTGTGCTCGTCATGCTCTGTTGGAGTGCTAATTAACGCACAAAAAGGTGCATAAAACTCCAGCTGCTCCTGAACACGTCAGTGTAATTTAAACTAATTTTGTTTGATTCTTCTGATAGTTGAGGTTATGAAATTATTTATGATGCTCTATGTCCAAATGTGGAATCTTGCAACCAATAACAACCGACAACCAGCAGGCTGACCAGCAGCAGGCTGACCAGTAGCAGGCTGACCAGTAGCAGGCTGACCAGCAGCAGGCTGACCAGTAACAGGCTGACCAGCAACAGGCTGACCAGGCTGACCAGTAGCAGGCTGACCAGTAACAGGCTGACCAGCAGCAGGCTGACCAGGCTGACCAGTAACAGGCTGACCAGCAGCAGGCTGACCAGTAGCAGGCTGACCAGGCTGACCAGCAGCAGGCTGACCAGTTGCAGGCTGACCAGTAGCAGGCTGACCAGGCTGACCAGCAGCAGGCTGACCAGTAGCAGGCTGACCAGTAGCAGGCTGACCAGCAGCAGGCTGACCAGTTGCAGGCTGACCAGGCTGACCAGTAGCAGGCTGACCAGTAGCAGGCTGACCAGTAGCAGGCTGACCAGCAGCAGGCTGACCAGCAGCAGGCTGACCAGTAGCAGGCTGACCAGCAGCAGGCTGACCAGTTGCAGGCTGACCAGTTGCAGGCTGACCAGTAGCAGGCTGACCAGTAGCAGGCTGACCAGGCTGACCAGCAGCAGGCTGACCAGCAGCAGGCTGACCAGTAGCAGGCTGACCAGCAGCAGGCTGACCAGGCTGACCAGCAGCAGGCTGACCAGTAGCAGGCTGACCAGGCTGACCAGCAGCAGGCTGACCAGTAGCAGGCTGACCAGGCTGACCAGTAGCAGGCTGACCAGTAGCAGGCTGACCAGTAGCAGGCTGACCAGCAGCAGGCTGACCAGGCTGACCAGCAGCAGGCTGACCAGTTGCAGGCTGACCAGTAGCAGGCTGACCAGTAGCAGGCTGACCAGGCTGACCAGCAGCAGGCTGACCAGTTGCAGGCTGACCAGTAGCAGGCTGACCAGTAGCAGGCTGACCAGGCTGACCAGGCTGACCAGTTGCAGGCTGACCAGGCTGACCAGCAGCAGGCTGACCAGTAGCAGGCTGACCAGGCTGACCAGTAGCAGGCTGACCAGTAGCAGGCTGACCAGGCTGACCAGGCTGACCAGTAGCAGGCTGACCAGTAACAGGCTGACCAGTAGCAGGCTGACCAGGCTGACCAGGCTGACCAGTTGCAGGCTGACCAGTTGCAGGCTGACCAGGCTGACCAGCAGCAGGCTGACCAGTAGCAGGCTGACCAGTAGCAGGCTGACCAGGCTGACCAGCAGCAGGCTGACCAGTAGCAGGCTGACCAGGCTGACCAGCAGCAGGCTGACCAGGCTGACCAGCAGCAGGCTGACCAGGCTGACCAGGCTGACCAGTAGCGGGCTGACCAGTAACAGGCTGACCAGCAGCAGGCTGACCAGTAGCAGGCTGACCAGGCTGACCAGTAACAGGCTGACCAGCAGCAGGCTGACCAGTAGCAGGCTGACCAGGCTGACCAGTAACAGGCTGACCAGCAGCAGGCTGACCAGTAGCAGGCTGACCAGGCTGACCAGTTGCAGGCTGAGTGATACAGAGTGGAGAGGTTCTGTCAGCTGCCACATGATATTATTTCCCTACATGATGAGATTTCTGTTACTGTCTGACCAGCTGGACAGCCTCCTCTCTCTCTTCTGTGTGTGTGTGTGTGTGTGTGTGTGTGTGTGTGTGTGTGTGTGCGTGCGTGCGTGCGTGCGTGCGTGTGTGTGTGTGTGTGTGTGTGTGTGCGTGCACGTGCATGTGTGTGGTAAAGTGACACAGCTTTGGGGTTTGGCAGTTTTGCTGGAGAAGAAGCTTTTTAACCCTCAGAGCGGAGCTATGCTGCTCGGTGCCTTCATGTGTCTGCGGCCGGGGGGCAGACACATGAAGGTTTTATCAGCTGGTCTGACAGAAATATGGGAAACGAGCACGGCTCTCTTAACGAGGCGTTAAGCCGTGGTGGCACGACGAGTTAAAACCACGTGTGAATGTCGAAACAACGCCAGTGAAACGTCGGTGAGGATCCGTCATCATGGCGGACGCACAAGTCACCAGCAGCTTGAAGTCTGTGGGACGAGGCCGGGGGCGTCTCAATCAGCCGTTAGTGACGAGAGGAGTGTGCTGGTTGTTTGTTTGTTTGTTTGTTTGCTTGTTTGTTTGCTCGTTTTGTTTACAATGTTAGCTTACTAGCATGACCTGACCCCAGCTTCAACCGAGTACTTTGAGCTTTGTAAACGTGTTGGTGGTGGAGCATAATTTGTCTTAACTGACTTTGCTTTGTCGTTACTTGCATGGTGCCAGCACGCAATTTTAACCCGTGTTGTTGCGTTGTTTACTAGCAAGGACCACACCATCAACAAGAGGCGACTAAATGATTAATTGATGAGATGATGATGGTTGTGTGAGGCTTGACAGACCCTCAGACAGGAGGGGAGGGAGGAGGAGAGAGGAGCAAGAGGAGAGGAAGAATAAGGCGGAAGGGTGGGTTGCAGAATATGAGAGTATTTATAGGAATGCAGGAAGAGGTGTTGTTGAGGTTCTGCTCCTGAAACTCTGCTAGAAAGCTTCAGTTCAGAAAGTCGTGGTCATTTCACGTGTTTATGTGAGATCAGCTGTTTCAAACTGAGTGTAGATTCACGTCTAAACTGAGTTCACACAGAGCCTGAAACATCAGACGCGTTCTCCTGCTCAGATTCATAAAGCTGTGTGAACGCATGCTTCTGTTTTCTAAAGCTCAGTCTGTGGGTCACTGGCACGTGCACGAGCCTCATGCACGCTCCCACAATCAGCCACAAATGGAGGCTGACACCTCATTCATTCATTCATTCATCTTCTAAACCGCTTATCCTCACTAGGGTGGCCGACACCTCATGATCTCTTTTCCATGTGAGTCCCTGTTGCTGCCCAAGCTCCGCCTCTTTCCAGCTCATCATCATCAATATCAGCTGATCACACAGGAGCCTCCTGATCAATCCACCCAGCAAGCACTTTGGATTATGTGTCACACACTGACACACACATTCTTACCCACAAATATAATAATTAAAAAAAAATAGATAAATAGGCTTGTACAAAATCACACATGCACAATAAATTTGACTTTAAGGACACTTAGTAGATTGAAATAATAAAGTTACAATAATAAAATCACTTTCTTGTTATTTTCTGCCTCTTCTCCAGCAGCCAAAGCTGTGTGTGTGTGCAGGTGTGCCGTCTGCAGGAAGGTGCGCACGTTCTCAGTGCACTTTCTTTTTTAGGAATACAGATTTCTGTGGAGAGAACAGCGTCTGCATGTCTCTGTGAGGACGCAGCGCTCAGACTCCTGGACCCGGCCTGGCAGGGTCTCAGAGCACCGACCGGCCTGACCAGGTGACAGCAGGTCAGGACATCAGGTAGAACATCAGGTGTATCTGTATAAAGAGGACCTGAGGGGTCGCAGTGCTGCTGTGTGGCAGGCGGCCTGCGGCGCTGCAGACGCTCTGATGCAGCGTCGTGGAGAACCGGCTCCAGGTTTAAAGAGCTCAGACTCTCCCTGTCGGAGCTTGAGAGTGTTTATCCTCTGCTGGCTGCTCCCATTTGGTGACGGTGTCTGACAGCATTCCTGAGTCAGTCCAGCCGCTCTCCAGCTGTCAGGGACCTGCTGCCGTGCTGTGACTGTATTTATGAAGAAAGTGTTCTGAGTAAATGAAGCCGGCCGCTCGGAGGAATCCTGCCTGCTTGGTTGGACGCTGACGGTGTTTGGAGACGGCTGAACGAACGCCAACACAAACTGTCAGGACTCCTCTGCCAGGTGCAAATGTGGAAACATTTGGCTGTGCAGGCAAATGAGGATCTGTAATGTAATAATGTAATATTGTAATACAATCTGTGTGATACAGTAAAAATGCAATGTAATATCTGTAATTTCTGTAATTTCTCCTGCTCTTTGTTCCTCCTCTTCTCAGTTAAACACATTACATAGACTTTACTGAGACTCTGCTCTGCTTTTCTCTACTGCACTGATCTCTACTCTGCTCTACTCTATTATCACACTCTGCTCTACTCTGTTATCACACTCTGCTCTACTCTGCTCTACTCTGTTATCACACTCTGCTCTACTCTGCTCTACTCTGTTATCACACTCTGCTCTACTCTATTATCACACTCTGCTCTACTCTGCTCTACTCTGTTATCACACTCTGCTCTACTCTATTATCACACTCTGCTCTACTCTGTTATCACACTCTGCTCTACTCTGTTATCACACTCTGCTCTACTCTATTATCACACTCTGCTCTACTACATTAAATTTCTCATTCTTGTCTCTGTAAAGCCCTTTGTAACTTTATTTTGAAAAGTAAAATATGGTAGTCGTAGTACCCCGCCCTCCCACACACACATACACACTCAAGATCATGTCAAGTGCATACTGACTTAAAAAAATAAGCGTCATGAAAACAGACATTTATGTCTCACTGACATGGATGCTGACATGTGCAGACAGTCTGTCTCTTGCACACATGCACACACACACACACACACACACACACAAGCACACCCACACACATTGACCTAGGTCACATTACTTAGGGGTCATAGACTTACACTGATTTCCTGGATACCCCAAACTTAACCCAAAGGTCAGCCTTTTCCCAGTTGGGGACACAGTCCCCAAAAGGCTGTTAACTGGTTTTTAGTTTAGAATTTGTCCCAAAAAATATTGCTAAGTCAGACACACACACTAGGACATTAATGTAAAGGTCGAACCGTCGAAACGTCGACCCGTCGAAAGGTCGACGTCATTAACCCCCGCCCAGCCCCCAAAGCAGTGTTGACGGGTCAATGTAACGTCGACGACATTGGTTGAAATGTCAACGTGAAAAAGTCTGGCGTCGTTAATGCCCAAACACACACACATTGTCACACACGTTCCTACAGTCTTGAGTTGCACACGTTCCCTTGGGCTCTGCTGTGATTTACTTTGGGTCTGTAATACAGACCAGATTGGAAACCTTGCCATGCACACTGCTGTGATTTACACTGTGAAATCCCTTGGCTGCCTTTGTGGTTTTCTGCCATTTGGAGGAGACGAGTTCATGACACTGTGGATCCTGAACTGGGGACTCATTTTTTTTAATTGCACTGACACTGTCGGAAGACGCCCACTTTACACACCCCTAAGCCCTAAAGTCTGATGAAGCTGCCAGTTCACAACTGACTGCTTTCCTAATCAGAGTCTTACTACTGGCTGATATGGCAGCTCACACTGTGTGTATTTTTGTTGTAAGCAAAATTTAAAATCACCAAAAATGTACTTCTTTACAAATGTTTTTCAAAGGCAGAGCTGCTCTGGAGGCACGAACCTTTCAAGGTCCTGAGTGAAAAGACATGTTGAGTGAAAGAAGCATTTCTTAATCTCTTGGTTTGATAGATAGATAGATAGATAGATAGATAGATAGATAGATATACTTTATTGATCCCAACCAGGGAAATTCTGGAAGGATTTGCCATTCCTTTGTCCTGTTGGATGTTGTGGGGAGTTACTATGTGCTTGTTAGGAAGAATGGGCCTGTGGTGAGGGTTCTGTGTGGAACCCAGGATCCTGCCACCCAGAACCCTGCAGCCCCAATGCCATCACAACACTCCTGACCGCTGGTTGGTCAGAATTTATCATTAGAGGCACCAATCAGAGGGAGATGCTCTCCCTTGTGCTCACACACCAGGTGTGATGGACTGTTATATGCACTGCTGTGTGAGCCCTGTTCCTGAATCAGAGTGTGTTAGACCTGGCATTGAGTTCATGTGAGTCCATGTGGCTCCTGATGTGCAGAGCTGTGGGCAGAGGCAGACCCTCACCTTTTGTCCTCAACAACAATTATGTTTCTAAAACTGTATAGAGTGGTAATTATTTTTAAAGTCAGGGTTTGGTTAGGGTTTGGGACAGGTAATGGCTTGTTTGGGTTGCTCTTATTTTATATGTTTTGAGCAAGGGCCATGTCATCAGTGGTGTCACCACAAACGTTAGCTTCTTCGCTTGTTAGCTAACGTTAATTAAAATACTTGGCTAAGAGTTGGGTTAAGGTTCAGGAAACTTTAGCTAGCAACATTAACTAGCAAGCTGACAATATCAAACAGGTTAAAAAGAAACTCCAGCTTTGCTGGGACTTGGGCTTGAACTCGAGTTGCTCCCTTTATGCCACGCCATGTTACTGTTCCTTCATAAAACCCTGAGTCTTTTACACCTCAGACTGGTGGGTCAGACTGGCGGGTCTTTTGCATGCTTTGCCTTCATACTGGGCTGGTCACATTCATGTGCTGTCAGGTTGCAGCCTCCCAGACAGCAAAGCACAAAGAGACTGCAGGTTATACAATATGACTTATGTAAGACATGAGGTATGATAGAGTTTTTATGTAATTTAAATGTAGCCCTCTCTCAGTTAAGAAGTGTAGTGTCCTGTGTCACTCCTTAGAGAAAAGCACCAACACTGCCAGCGTTGGGGGCTGAATTCCCAGCTGGGCCACCCAAGCTGTGAAAGTATGCTGTCATGGTAAAGTGATATTCTGGGGATAAAAGCTGCCCGCTGATGCCACATTATGCCCTCGAAATGCATTAGCTTTCCAGAGGGTAAATATGCTTTTGATCTCTATGTTCACAAAGGATTGTGTCTGTGTTTCAGGTAAAGAGAAACGTGAGAGCCATTCCAGCATGGAGGGGAGGCAAGGCCTTTTTTTCAGCCTCATCATAGCAGCGTGTTTCTATGGCAACACTGCACAGAGAACAGGTGGGTATGATTACAAGACTATGACTTAACTTCCTGCACAGCAGAAAGCAAAGGATCAAGGCAAAAATACTTCATTGCAGCTTTAGTACATCAACATCTGTATAAACCATCTAAAGAAGTGTAAACACAGAAATGCATGCAAGTGCACAGCAACAAGCACACATCTACGTGATGACATGCAGAAAACAGACACACACATACACACAAACTGGTTCACACACACACACACACAAACACACACACACAATGGGCGTTACACTACAGAATGGAGCGGTGAGTCATATGGTTCATGTTCATTTTGAACACCCAAAGAGCACTAATACTAACCCTGCATGGAAATGTGCTTCTTTGCTGCTGCCCGCTGTGAATGAAGCATTAAAGTGCTTCGCTATAACACACAATAATGGGCATCATGGCACTGATCACCAGGCGTTGAATGGGCATCACGGCACTGATCACCAGGCGTTTAATGGGCATCATGGCACTGATCACCACGCATTTAAGGAACATAAAGTTTTGTAGCTGATGATCAACACTTCATGACGGCAAAGAGAGCAGAAAGGATGGTTGCTGGTTCATTCCAGCCACCAACCTGAACAGGAACTACCCTGTCTACCTCCATCTGCACTGTGAACACTGTTGGTGGAAAAGCAGGTGTAAACCGCCACTTCTTTCTGTATTCCTCTCACGCTTTTGCATCCCTGTAATGCTTCTAAGATGAACTCTGGAGGTAAGTGCTTTTGGCACTATATCCCTGCTCCCATCCAAAAATCAATCAATGTCCTTTAAATAAGCAGTTCTCCCCCACCCCCTTGGCCTGCACACAAACGCACACCACGCGCCTGTTGTAGTTTCAGATCATGCTGACACTTTTGCGCTCCTGGAAAACTTGTAAGAACCAGGAACCACCTGGATGGTAAGTGGTTTTCACAGCATCAGCCTGCAGCTCCTCATCTTGCAGAGCCCGTCTGTGAGCTGACGGACGCTGCTCTCCCCTCCCTCCCAGTCTGCACGCAGGAGGCAGTGGCTGACATCGTCTTCTTGGTCGACGGCTCGTGGAGCATCGGCACCAAGAACTTTGAGCAGGTTCGTCAGTTTCTTTACACGCTAGTCAACAGCTTCGACGTTGGGCCCAACCACGTCCGCATCGGCCTGGTCCAGTACAGCAACACGCCGCGTACCGAATTCCTGCTCAACACCTACCAGAGCAAGGAAGACATTCTTCAGTACATCAGCAACCTGCCATATAAGGGTGGTGGGACTCAGACAGGGCTGGGCTTGGATTTCATGCTGACCGAGCACTTTGTTGAAGGAGCCGGAAGCAGAGCCCGCTACGGTGTGCCGCAGATTGCTGTGGTGATCACCGACGGACAGTCACAGGACAATGTGGAGCCCCACGCCCAGCAGCTGAAGAGCAGGGGGATTATTTTGTACGCAATCGGAATCAAAGATGCAGATGAAGCCCAGCTGAGGGAGATAGCCAATGAGCCGCATGACCAGTACGTCTACAGTGTGTCTGACTTTGCGGCGCTGCAGGGGCTTTCTCAGAGCGTCATCCAGACTCTGTGCACCGCGGTGGAGGAAGCCAAACGACAACTCCTCTTATCTGCTCAAGGTAACATGGGTAATACCGCAAAGGTCGCGGTGAAGCAGTGATCAAACTTAGCTACTAATATATCTGGACGTGTCAGAGTAAGACTTCAGAATTTTCCTGAATACCATGTCCAAACTGACCAAAGTGAAAGGCAAACTACCTTGACCAACAGAATCCCCCTAAAATGCTAAGATGTTCTCATGACTCATGTTCTCATTTAGAGCCTTGGCAGGCATTCTGCCAGTTCCCCACAGTCACTCTGGGAGCGAGAGTATTTGTATTCAGTGCCTTGCTCAAAGGCCCACTGATCATAGATGGGAGGAGACAGCTCTACCCCGTTCACTTTCCCATTTTTTCAAAGCCATACAAGGTTTTCAAACCAGAAGCCTTCTCATCACAAGCTTGCTTCCTCATTTGGCTGGCAACTCTTGATTTGTTGCCAAGCACCATAATCCATTTTAGGTCATTTCATTATCTAAAATGGATTAAATTGAATTATCTGTTAGAATAATTTCTAACAGATAATTGAATTTTCTCAAATGAACAAATGCTGCAATGGAGTAAATACCAAATGTATCAAACACAGACACACAGACACACACACACACACACACACACACACACACACACAAACACACAAACACACACAGAGTGATGATGTTGATTTACATAAGGCCAGGGATCGATGGCAAATGGTAAAATGTAATATTTTGGAAATTGGAAACAATTTAAACCTTTTCAATAGAATATTTCATTACAGTATTAACAACATGAACATACATCATGTAACCAAATAAGTGTTTTTGGTGAGTACACACACACACACACACACATGCAGTGAATATTGTTGAGGTTGTCCCTGCAGATGTTGACTGTCTTCTCTCTCCTGTCCAGAATGTGCCAAAGCCACTGTGGCTGACATCGTCTTCCTGGTTGATGGCTCCTCCAGCATCGGCATCGATAACTTTCAGGAGGTGCGACAGTTCCTTCGCAAATTCATTGAGGGTCTGGACATCGGTGCTGACAAAGTTCGGGTTGGCTTGGCACAGTACAGCAATGAGCCTCACCAGGAGTTCCTGCTGAAGGATCACATGGACAAACAATCTCTGCTGGCCCAAGTGGACAACCTGCCCTACCGAACGGGAGGCACGGCAACGGGGAAAGCCATCTCCTTCCTGGAGACGCAATATTTCACTGCACAGGCTGGAAGCCGTGCTGACCAGCGGGTGCCTCAGATCGCCATCGTCATCACGGACGGGGACTCTGAGGATGACGTGATAGCACCCGCCCAGCAACTGAGGAAGCAGGGAGTCATTATTTTTGGAATCGGGGTGGGAGCGGCCAACATGATGGAGCTCCAGGGCGTCACCAACCGGCCCCATGAGCGTTTCCTGTTCAGTATCGATAACTACCAGGCTCTGCAGAGGCTGATTGACAGTCTGCTGCAAACAGTGTGTGTCTCCATGGAGGACCAGAGGCAAGGTAAGGCAAAGAAGTCTGGGTAACATAGTAGAATGTTTTTCAGTTTAGCTACCTTTAACAGTAAACGGATACAAACATCAATAAGAATGATATCAATGTAATAGGAGGAGGAAATCCATTTTTTACAATGACACAAATGAGTATCTTTAGAGGTGGTGACAGTTTGATTCCTCTGGTAGGGTGTTCTTACACCTGGTTGTAAGTTACTTTGGGGTGGCCCATGTTCTACAGCTGTATACTTTGACTTAACGTTCCTTGTAGAGCAAATCTCTAAAAGAGTGTCTTTCCACATCATCTTATCAACCAAGCCTGCAAACACAACACATATTTATTTCTATAGTGATTAATAAGGCAAGACACTCTAGTTTCAGTGACTTTTGAGGTCAGGCAGTCACAGTGCAGCTTCAGCCAAAATATGCAACATAAAGAGGCAGACACAGGGAAACAAAATGAGTCAGACAGAGAAAATAACAGGACAGGACCATTTGCTGCAATGCGAGGTTTGACTTACCCACAGAAATGTTTTCTTGATCTCTGCAGCTACACTTAGACCATGGGAAGTAAAAAGGCTTTAGAGTGGGGGCTCTGTCAGATGGGCTTTCAGCTTTTTTCATCTATCAGTTTAACAGCAGTGGAACCATTAATGGGAATCAGATTAATTGTACTGGTAAATGTTTTCTATGGCCAGTAAATTAGTCAACTGGACACTTCACCAGCCATCATTCCATTGTGAGAGTTAGATCGGCTGGTAAAATAGCACTGGCCACTCTTCCATCTGCTTTGGCAAGTAAACAATCATTGTCAGTCACAAAACAAACTTATCGGATAAAGTAGCGATAATTTGGTTTGTTTTTATGTTTGTCTGAATTGTTGTATTGTTCATTTTTTCAGCCCTGGTAAAAAGGTTTGCAGACATTTTCTTCCTGGTGGATAATAGCCTGAGTCAGCAAGACTTCCAACAGACCAGGACCCTCCTCGCCCGGCTGGTCAACCAACTTGATGTCGGAGTCTCCGCCCACCGCATTGGTTTGGCCCAGTTTGGCCAAGAACCCAAAGTTGAATTCCTCCTCAATGCTTACAATACCAAAGAGGAAATCTCAGCTGCTGTCCGCCGCTTTCGACTGCGTCGACTGCAACCTAATGAGCCACGTAACCTGGGTAGAGCTTTGGAGTATGCCAGCACTCAGTTATTCACCAGTGACGCAGGTGGCAGAGAAGACCAAGGCTTCCGCCAGTTCCTGGTTGTTGTGTCTGGAGGAGATTCGACTGATGCAGTGTTTAAGGAATCTCGATTGGTGAAGTCAGAAGGGGTAACAGTGGTTGGGATCGGCCTAGGTTCTGCA
>NC_043995.1:34219066-34261566 GCF_902150065.1 Myripristis murdjan | reverse complement strand
CCGACGAGGTCAAGGCTCCTGCAGAGAAACTGAGGGCACAGGGCGTCATCATCTATGCCATTGGGGTGAAAAACGCAGATGAAACTGAGTTAGTAGAGATTGCAGGCAACCCCAAGAAGACATTCTTTGTCAATGATTTTGATGCCCTGAAGCCAATCAAAGATGACATTGTCACAGACATCTGTTCTCAAGACGGTAAGGGAATCTGAGTTGTTATTCTTATCTTTCAGGCACATTCAGTATGTACCAGCTGATATCAGTTCAAAGTTATAAGCCATAAAGCTGCCAGTGTATAGTAATTATTATAATAGATGTTTAACAACTTACTCTGCCCACAGCTTGCAAAGACGTACCAGGCGACCTCCTTTTCCTGATTGACAGCTCCGGCAGCATCAACCCAGGAGACTACCAGAAAATGAAAGACTTCATGAAATCAGTTGTAAGCAAGTCTAATGTCGGGCAGAATGACGTGCACATCGGCATCATGCAGTTCAGCACCGTACAAATGCTGCAATTCCCTCTGAACCGTTACTATGACAAAGACGACATGTGGAAAGCCATAGATGCTATGAGGCAGATCGGTGGAGGCACGCACACAGGCGCTGCCATTACTGCTGTTTCACAGTATTTCAGTGCAACCCAAGGAGGCCGTGAAGACCTAAGACAGAGGCTTATAGTGATAACAGACGGCGAGGCCACAGACGAGGTCAAAAGCCCTGCTGAGGCTCTGAGGGCCAAGGGGGTTGTGATCTATGCCATCGGGGTGGTGGACGCCAACACCACTCAGCTGCTGGAGATTAGTGGCTCCCAGGACAGGGTCTACTCTGAGAGGGACTTTGATGCATTGAAGGACCTGGAAAGCGAGGTTGCCATGGAGATCTGTGATCCTGGCAGAGGTGAGACCAGATTGGGATTTTTCTTAATATTTATGTGTTCATTCCACTGAAAGACTTACATCCACCTATATCAAGGAGGGAATGGGCAGTGTCTTGAAACTCTGATGTTGAGTCTTTGCGTCAAAACACATTCTGAGCTGGAAAGTCAGTTTTGCAGCCTGGTGAGGAATTGTTGGCTCACTGAGATTAATTACCAACCCCCTGCAGATATATTCATGGTCTGTAGTTGAGATATTGGTGGGGGGACATAATTACTGCCCATTTAAGCTCCTGTTCTCCAAAAGTTTCAAAGTTTGCAAGATTTTGTATTAAAAGTGTAACTGATCAATTCTTGACCACCCTCATCCTTTTTTGCCCCTCTATTTCCCAAAAAAGACAGAATTGGCTGATGTTAATGCAGCATGACTGATAAACACATTAAATCTGAAGTTTCTTGTTTGCATTTGGACTGAGTTTTACACAATTGTTATCATAACAGATGTTGACTGAGAGGTCCATAACACTCTGGACTAGTCTTCCTGTGTCTTCCTAATGTCTAAGTCCCTTTCTCTGTGTCTTTCAAACAGACTGTAAGAAGACAGAAGTAGCTGATATTATTTTCCTGGTGGATGGATCCACCAGCATAACTCTCAACAAATTCAGAAGCATGCTCAAATTTATGGAGTCGATGGTGAATCAAACCACCATCGGTGAGAAGCTGACTCGGTTTGGAGTAATTCTCTTCTCCAATGACCCGAAATCCATGTTCACCTTGAATAAGTATTACTCCAAAAGAGAAATTATTAAAGCCATAGCAGCACTGAAGTCACCATATGGGGACACCTACACAGGCAAGGCTCTGGAGTATTCCTTACAGTTCTTTGATGCTCAACATGGTGGCAGAGCGGCTCAAAAGGTTCCTCAGATTCTAATGGTGATCACAGATGGTGACGCTACAGACCGTAACAACCTGGTTGGGCCATCAGAGGCCCTGCGAGACAATGGGGTGAGTGTAATCAGTATTGGAGTGGAAGGAGCCAAGAGGGATCAGCTGGAGATCATGGCTGGTGGAGACACATCTAGGGTCTTCTACGTGGACAATTTTGATCACCTGGAAACTCTGTACCTGAATATTACTCATGTACTCTGCAATACTACCAAGCCAGGTAAGAGTCAAAACGTCTGTTGCAGTTGCAAAACTCAAATATTGTACTTTCTGCATAAGAAACATTTTGATGGTGATCAATGGTACCTTAACTTATTAGCAGCAACACTGAAATGACCTTCCCATGCTTTGCTTTGGCAGCTTGTGAGAAACAGAAAGCCGACCTGGTCATGTTGCTTGATCAGTCAGGCAGCATCAGCTCGGGCGACTATACCATCATGAAGACCTTTGCGACAGAACTGGTCACCAGCTTCAAAGTTAGTGAGGAGTTTGTGCGTGTCGGAGTTGCCCAATTCAGCAGCTATCCTCAGAAGGAGTTTTACCTCAATGAATACTACACTGAGGCGGAGGTGAACAAACACATCCTCAACATGCGGCAGCTTGGCGGAGGCACCAACATTGGACAGGCTCTGAAATTCATCCGGGACTATTTCCAAGCATCGCGAGGTAGCCGTATTGCTGAGAGAATTTCTCAGAATCTCATACTCATCACAGATGGTGACTCGCAGGATGATGTGGAGGATGCAGCCAACGATCTCAGAGCTCTTGGTATTGAGGTGTTTGCAATCGGCATCGGAGACGTCCATGATCTGGAGCTCCTGCAGATTACTGGAAACCCAGAGAAGCTATTCACTGTGCAAAACTTTGGCAGCTTGGCAAACATCAAGCAAAAGGTGGTTGATACCATTTGCAAATCCAAACCCCAAAAAGACCCATCTGGTGAGCTGAGAAGTCTTACTTTGTCTCTCTGTGTGTTTCCTCCACTTTCTTTCTTCTTTTTCTCTCTGAATGATTACCAATAATTTATTTTCCAATCATTAATTCATTTGTCTCATGTAGACTGCAGCGTTGATATCGCCATGGGATTCGATATTTCTCAAAGGTCTGGAGCTCCTGGTCAGCTCCTGGTCAGTGGACAGTTGAAGCTCGAGAGATTCCTGCCAGAGATTGTCCACTACGTTTCTAGCATGCAGGGTCTGTGCTGCACTGGAACCACACCCATCAAGCCCAACATCGCCTTCCGGGTAGTCAGCCGGGACGGACAATCTCTGTATGACTTTAACTTTGAGGAATACAATGAGGATGTGGTGAAGAAAGTCATGAATCTGCAGATGTCTGAGGCCACCTACTTCAACACAGCTCTGCTGCAGTCCTTCAGCAACAAGTTCAGGGCAGAGTCCAGGGCTGGGGTGAAGGTGAGTCTCACAGATACAATAGTCTTGTATACATGAAGACACATCTGTGCCAATAAACTGTCAGTGTCGCAGCTGACTTAACAAATGTTTTATTTTCAGGATATTTTTCCTTGCAAGTAAAGTTAAAATCAAGGTCAACTGGACTTGATAGTAGGTTTTTGAAGATGTTTTGCTTCTCCTCCAAGAAGCTTCTTCACTTCTGACTGACTGGCAGGGAAACTTAGGTATTTGACCTTTGTAGGGTTGTTGTCAGTGTCATAGATACCACTAATATGTAGGAGATCCTGGGTGTTAACCATCATCATTGAGAGTCGTTGGAGTCATCTGGTGCCAGGTGTGATCGACCGCTGTCACATGAGGTCAGGTGTGATTGGTGTTTTAATCTCCGGGGAAGGGATGAAAGGACAGTGTTGTAGATGGAGGATAGGTGGTATCTGAGGCCTCCTCCTCTGCTGACTGATGGTTTCTCTGCTTTGACAAAGATCACCTCTTTCACTCCTCTTTCGAACCACCTGTCCTCCCTGTCCACAATATGTACGTTGTGGTCTTCAAAGATGTGCCCCTTGTTCTTCAGGTGTAGGTAAACTGCAGAGTCCTGGCCTGAGGAGTTGGCCCTCCTGTGTTCGGGTGGACCAGTTTCTGTCTGTTAGTGGGTTTGAAAAACACAGGGATGCAGTGTTTGTTAAACACCCCCCTGAGTCTCTGACACTCATATGTTAGCTCTTTAGTTAGTTAGCTTCTTACCTTGTTATCTAATGTTAGCTAAAATATTTGATTAAGATGAGGTCAAGCAAATTAGCTAGCCAGCTAACATTAGCAAACACATTAAGCAAACACATTAAAAATAAACTGTAGTGTTACTTGGGCTTGGATTTGAACTCAGGTCACTCTGGGCTGTTTTGCCCCCTGTAGGTCACATCAGGTTACTGCAGCTTCTCAAAACCCTGCAGTTTTCTAACCATGACTTTGACAGGTGCTCCTGTGGTGGAGCAATGGGTCGGTCGTCCTGCCTTCAGACTGGGCTGTTACAGCTGGAATATCTGAATGTTTGGCTGAAATTTCCTGTTGTAAAGCCATAATTTGCAAACTGCTCTACATGAGTAAGATGATGATATTTAATTTGCTGTCCAAGGAATCTCAGATTTTACAGACTAACACAGGACCAACCTGTTCCATCAGGTGCTGGTGATCTTCTCAGATGGACTCGATGAGGACGTGATGAAACTGGAGCAAGAATCTGAACTTCTACGAGAATCTGGTAAAAACTGGGGATGCATTTCCAACATGCTCAGTTTCATTGTACATTCTGTCGAGAAAAATATAGACATAATAATCCTCATCTGTTAATAACCCCAACCCTTAAAGTCGTGTTTATATTAACAATTTTCTCAAATAACTTCAAGTAGCTCTTAGCATTTATGCTAACCTGTGCAGAGTTCTGTTTGGGTGGGGTATCCAGGAAATGCACTTGATGTGGTATTTCATTTCCTATGGTTGTAGAAACATTAGAGCCAACTCACCCATCTGTCAGTAATGTAGGAAAAAAATAAAATAAAAAAGCATTTGCAAGTAGTGATTGTTTACTTTAAGGAAGAAATAAAGGCAAAATAAGATGAGTGTGTGAGCCTTGATGTTGAGTGCGACAGTGAATACGGTCAGACCTCAGAACCTGAACCACGTCAGTTCCTGTTTGGGAAGGGATTTGTTTTGGTGCAAAGAAACACATAACATGCAAGACAATGTTTTAAACATGCTACAGAACGTGTTCTTCTGTTAGACAACATGTGTCAGTCAACATGTGGACAATAGTCTATTAATATCAGTCCACATATGTAGACCATACACAACACCATCGTCACACAGCTTTAGATGTTCCTCAGCTGTGATGCACTGTGCGGATGCAGCAGCAGCAGGTAATAAAGTGAACAGAGGAGAGCTGATTTTGTGAAGTAAATGTGTGTGTGTGCGTGTGTGTGTGTGTGATTTTGTGCAGGAGTCCACGCTCTGCTGACTGTCGCCCTGGAGGGAGTCCACGATGCCAGTCAGCTCCAAATGGTGGAGTTTGGTCGAGGTTTTGGCTACAAGCTTCCTCTCAGCATCGGCATGCAGAGTGTTGGCAGCACCATTCTCAAGCAGATTGTGAGTACTTCATGCTTGTTAGAATCGCTGTCTTTTCAGCATTTTCAGGTGACTGGATCACCCAGTGACACTCTCATCAGTGGAGCTTTCTTAATCGTCAGAATGTCATGGGAAACAAAGGGAAAGTTCAAGCCCCTGTGGGCAACTTTATGTTTTGGCAGCCCCAAGTTGCCACAAAGGAAAACTGTCTACCTTTTCTTGTTTGAAGGACTTCATTCTGCAGAAATCCTGTGAGGGGAAGTCAGTGAACTAAATGTCTTTTAGTGGGTGTGTGGTTGGTTGAGGGGGAACGCTGCTCGCTGCCCTTCAGGAGACACTTTAGGAAACACATTCAGTCTTCAGTCGCTTGGTAGTATCTGCTCTGCAGCTGCATCACTTCCTGTTTGTACTGTGAAAAGAGCAAGATATGTATATACAAAAAGTATTCATGCACTTTTCTATTCTATTAAATTCCAATTCATTCTGAAAAATTACTGGACATTGACATGAAATCCCAGGAACATTAGTGAGCAACACTGGTGATGGTCTGTGCTGGTTCAGATGGCACCGTCCCAGTGGCTCACAGGACGCTCTGCTTTTCACTTCTGCAGATGAAGCACATTTTAAACCTAGCTGCACCAATGAGCTTTTTCTGGTCTTACTCATTTAGTGCGGCTTTGCTCAAATCTAACTTGTTTACAGACTGAGAGGTGAAGAAAACATTTGGAGGATTTCAGCATGTGGAGAATCGCAGATCTGATCATGTGCACAGAGGTGCTTTCCTGTCTCGGCTTGTCAGTTTTGCAGGAATGGAGAGCAGAGCCTCGGGGAAGTGTCAAATGGAGAAAAATGTAAATGACTTGCCATGTATAGGTGTGGCCACTGGCAACAGAACTAAAGCCAGTGAAACTTATGGTTTGCTATTTAGTCTTTATAAATAAAAAAAAAAGGATCATATATTGATGCAATCTCCATTCAGCAGTGTTGTTCCCTGTGTGATCTGCCTGGCTGTGCAGCAGCAGACACTCTGCACGCTGTTGATGTTTACCTTTTATAATCAGGGCTTACAGCAGATTTCTGTTGCGCTGCATAATCCCAACACCAAATGGTTCCCTTTTGAACTTTTCTGACCTCTGCACAATCTCTTCTTGCCCTCCCTCTCTCCCTTCTGACATCCATCTGTCTCTTGTTGTCTCCCTGTCCCTCTGCAGGACTCGGTGGCCGACAGGGAGTGCTGTAACGTCATGTGTAAATGCTCCGGACATGAAGGCATCCGTGGCTCTCGGGGCCCCCCGGGGCCAAAGGTGACAGAACACATGCCTTTCAACTGTGGCACAATGTCAAGAATGTTTGAGGAAAAAATGCAAAATTGCTATGAAAGGTTTGAGAGCAAACAGAACTTGCTGTGATTTCATAAAAGCTAAATTTGAACAAGTCCTGGTTGAAGAGTCAGTGGTTGGAAGCAGGGAGGGTCGGGTGTTTCCATGCACAGATGGCTAGGAAAGTAAAGCACTGAACGCTGCAGGCTCACTTCCACTGGAAGACAGCCAACTGGTTCAATAACAGGGGCAGATCTACCATGGTGGCATGGGGCGGCAGCTGCCTTGCCACCCCAGCTGCCACCCCAGTTTGGCCGGTCGAACAGAAAAAATAATGTTGTTGACTGAAAGTCTACTGTCCAAATGCAAGTGAATGCAGCATGAAACTGTGGCTGCATTTTCAGAGTGATTTCTCCAGTGATAGAAAGAGAACCACTGAAACAACCAGAAGAAACCAATTTTTTCATTTCAACTCTGAAGAAGTTAGAATGATCACAGCTGTGTCAAGCTGGTGGGTCTGGATTAAATAATGCAGGATTGACCAACATTATTAGATACAGCTGGACAACATGGAAGACTGTGGCTGTGGATTAATCCTCGAGTTGTGAGAGTTTTGATTGTTTTGACTGAGTTTTAATTAGTTTCCCCTTGAGCCTTTTCCTGCCTTCTGACCAGCTCTTTTTTCTCCGCAGGGTTTGCCGGGACCGAAGGGTCACTCCGGCTTCCCAGGAGAGGAGGGAGTTGCCGTGAGTACTGTTTCTTTTTCGTCCCTCACCGCTGAGTCAGTGTTTTCCCTCTTATTTGCAGGAGTTTTGTGCACTGATGCGTCCAGTTGTAACTGCAGCAGCTGCTGTTTGTGTTGCAGGGCAACAGAGGGGCACCGGGACCCAGCGGACCACAGGGCATCCAGGGCTGCCGAGGGACCAGAGGACAGAAGGTATGAAGGAGGACAGAGAGACAGAGACATGTGGACAGTAATCATTATTTTCTTTCCATTGTCAAAAATCTTTAAATTTGAGCAGTTTGATGTACCGGGGAAAAAAATGAAAGGTGATTTAATTTAATTAATTTATATTTCATCATGAAGCGCCCAAATACTCCTCTGAAACCCCGGATATGACCACTGTCAATACTGTTGCTACTACTACTGTTACTACTACTACAACTACTGTTACTACTACTGCTACTACTACTGTTACTGCTACTACTACTACTACTGTTACTACTACTGTTACTGCTACTACTACTGTTACCGTTACTACTACTGTTACCGTTACTACTACTGTTACTGTTACTACTACTGTTACCGTTACTACTACTACTGCAACTACTGTTACTACTACAACTACTGTTACTACTACTGCTACTACTACTGTTACTGCTACTACTACTACTACTGTTACTACTACTACTACTCCTACTGTTACTACTACAACTACTGTTACTGCTACTGTTACTGCTACTACTACTGTTACCGTTACTACTACTGTTACTGCTACTACTACTACTACTGTAACTACTACTACTACTCCTACTGTTACTACTACAACTACTGTTACTACAACGACTGTTACTACAACTGTTACTGCTACTGCTACTGCTACTGCTACGACTACTGCTACTACTGCTACTGTTGTCAGTACTGCTACCACTACTGTTACTACTACTATTACTACTTCTATTACTGCTACTAATACTGTTACTACTACTATTACTGCTACTACTTTTACTACTATCGTTACTACTACTATTGCTGCTATTAGTGCTGCTGCCACTATTGCTCTTAGTGTTGTTAATTAGTATATTTTAGGTATTTATTTCTATTACTCTTAGGGCAGTAGGGTAGGGTATGCAACGTTTTTTTTTCTTATTTTGTTTGAATTGACCCACTTTATTTATTTTTGTCATTTGTGGTGTTTAATTTTCCTAAAGATATATATTTCTCTCTTCTGGTGTTGAGAGGTACTTTTTTTTTTTTTTTTTTGCTGTTGTTCCTGATCTATTGCTACCTATATCTCATTACTAACACTTCTGATATTCCTACTACTGCAACAACTATAAGGAATACTACCTTTAATAGTCATAGTATTGTTAATACTATGACTATTATTAATAATAATAATGATAGTGATATAATGATGATTATGATAATAATAATAACTTGATAATAATAACTTCATTTACACTTTTTGAAATAAAGTTACTATTGATGCTATTAATCTTACTACTACTACGACTACTGTCTCTACTAGTGTAGTACTATAACCACGATGACCAATACTGTTCTATAACATCCTGCTACTATTGCTGCTGTGACTCGAACCGTCACTACTGATGATGATGATGATGATGATGATGATGATGATGATGATGATAACCCGCTGGGTGTAACGTGCGCTCCGTCTGTGTGTGCAGGGCGGCCGAGGCCACCGGAGTGACAGGGTGAGTGACGCTGGACCCCAAACCCTAGCAGCCCGGGGGATACCGTGAGCTGCTGCATGCGCCGAGAAATGTTTGGATAAATGTTTTAGTCTGGACTGAGTCTCACTAGGAAATGAAATGCAAAGTTGTGGTGAAAATGTGACGGATGATTCCCTCCGCTGCTGCAGGGCGACGACGGAGACCACGGCCTGGACGGAGTCAACGGTGAACAGGTGCCAGCCTCAGCAGCACACTAACATAAAATCATTACTGAGCGCTCATCATCAAATATGTGTAAAATCTGTTGAATCTGGTCTGTAGAAAAGGTCTCAAATTGATTTTTCTTCTTTAACAAATGCAATAATTTAGTTCATTTTTGTGGTGTCAGTCATTTGTAGCAAAAAAAAAAAAAACCCTGGGATCATTAGCATTATGCTATGGAGCCAGAGTCCTCTGTGTATCTTTTAATTTTTTGCCTTCGAGGCGTAAAACCTTAGAGCTGATTAGGACTTGTTGGTGTTTTCTGGTTTTGCTGGGGAAGTGTGTGGCTGTGCAGGAGAAGCTGTGTGTCTGTCAGCATCTCTGTGTTGAGTTCTTTCTCTGTTTCTGTTTGCAGGGAGCGACAGGCGCAGACGGAACTGCAGGAGAACGAGGACGCCCTGGAAACCCAGTAAAACCTTCACCCTGTCACTGATTATTTGTTCATATTTTTTTTTTTTTTACTCTGAAAAACATTCGCTTTGTTTCCATTCAGGTTTTGCACAAATTACAAGCAAAAATTGAGAAGTCAAAAATGTAAAAAATTTGAATCAGTTCCCTTAATGGCTTTTAATTGGACGAGGTTTCTGTCAACATTACTTCTGATGGAAGTATATAGCATCAAAAAAAAAAAAAAAAAAAACCTCATCTACCGCCACCTGAAACATGACGTGCACTCAAAGGCTCTCAAACAGAACAAAAGAAACTCTGCGGGCGGAGTTGAGCGGTATGCCCCTTTAGCCGAGCACAGCTGATCACAGACAGCTGATAAAGTGAAGCTTGGAGGCGCTGACCTCTGACCTTGGGCTGGATGATTGACAGGCTGCCTTGTCATCCTCAGGGCACCAGAGGCACCAGAGGAGAGGCGGGGCTTAAAGGACAGCGAGGACTGAGGGGAGACCCGGTGAGTCTGGATCTGTCTCTCTCTCTCTCTCTCTCTCTCTCTCTCTCTCCATCGCTGCAGGAAAATCTGAAATGTTCCAAAAAGGAAATCATTCGTCTTCTTCCCCAAACCTTCAGTGTAGCTATCGCCATGACTTATTGTTGATATCGAGTCTCTCCTCCCTCCCTCCATCTCTCTCTCTCTCTCTCTCTCTCTCTCTCTCTCTCTCTCTCTCTCTCTCTCTCTGCCTCCATGTTTACTCAAGTCTCTCCCTGGGATGATTCGTATATAACCTTTCTCTTTATGCTCTGACAAAGCGGCTCTGGTATGCTGCTGAAATGCTTTCCTTTTTTCAAGGAAACCTCCTACACAAACCGCATCGCACAGCTTCGGTCCTCCCGTTCAAAAAAGCCAAAATCTCAAAGTCTGAAAAGTCTCAAATCTTTTTATTTCTTTCCAGACGACAAAGCCAGGATTCAGCATCATTTCCACATATTGTTCAATAAACTCCTAAATAAACCGCACATATCACTCAATGTTATCTCTCTCTCCAAGGGAGTTTTATAAGCCATCACACTCTTTGGTCAGCTTTTGTGGACTGTATGCTCTCAGTTACTGGAAAAGAAAACTATCAAAACTGGAGGACAAAGTCGGTTGAGCAACTTCCAGTTTGTGCCTCTCAGCTTTTACCTGAAACATGACAGAAGCAAACATCTGAGAATGAGACTGAGGGGGTGGGGGGTTATATTCTGAGAAAAGAAAGGATTAAAGTCATAAATTTACAAGAAAAAACCTGGAAAAATATTGACTTGAAATGCTGCCTTTGCTGCTGCTGGCCGTGTCTCAGGCCTGCAGCTGATCCCCTCAGCAGATTCTACTCTGACATGGGATTCAGGAACAAGGAGATCCTGCTGATCTGAGCCCAGAATCAGCAGATTGTTTTCTTCTGAATCGGCCCAAGTCACAGCAACGTCTCTTCAGAGTCCAGATGCTGAGGAGGAGATTGGGGTTCTGGGCTCAGACCAGCAGGATTTCCTTGCCTTTGCCCTATGAGCGCTGGGATTGGCTCCAGCTCCAATAAATAAATATGTGCAAAATAAGAAATACATTAAAAAAAATGTAAGATAATAAAAAAGAATAAATACATCAATGTAAAATAATATTGAAAATAAAGGAATAAATGAGTAGATGTGAAAGAGAGCAGGGAGGAGGAAAGTGTCCTGGCAGCTCTCAGGTGTGTGAGTGTGTGAGTGTGTGTATGTGTGTGTGTGTGTGTGTGTGTGTGTGTGTGTGCAGATGATTGGTCCCAGTGGGAGCAGCAGCAGTGAGATTTGTCTCTTGTGTCTGACAGGGGGAGCCGGGGGCCGACAACATCGTCGCGGGACCAAAAGGAGACGTGGGGAACCCGGGCTTACCGGTAGGACGCACGGCCGACCTCTGACCCTCTGACCTGAGCTCAGCTGGCAGGGCGGGGCGGGGCTACCAACTCTCTGCGTCTGAAACAAACCAACCCCAGATTCACCCTCGCTGTGGGAGGAGCTTCGTCCGCCTGCCGTTTCTCCTCGCTACATTTCCTTTTTTACGCGTCCGCCAATTTCGTAACTTCCTATTGGACGTGGTGCTGTCGAGATGCACCACTCTGCTCTGTGATTGGTTGGGAGCTACACACCTGCCACCTAAAGGCCAACGCCCAGAAGAGTCCTGAGCTCAGCAAAATATGAAAATCCAGGCAGAGGGCAGACACACACACACACACACACACACACACACACACATACACACACACACACACACACACACACACACACACACACACACACACAGGAAAACTCAGCTCATTCTGCCTTTAATCCAGCATCTTGTATAATCTGTGCTGGTACCAGTCAGCCAGTCCTGAGCCGGCGGCACACACGCACTCAGAATCAGAAAAACTTTCTTGATCCCCGACGGGACTCCGGCTCGGCTGCAGCTGCTCAGAGTCTCAAGAGAAGAATATGAGAAGGAATATAAAAATATGTGCATTAGAAATTTGTAAAAAAAAAAAAAAAAAAAAAAAAAAAAGCTGTAGAGTCAGGCTGACATCCTCATCCTCGACCATATCGCAGTCGTTCTCAAACTTTTTTCAGTGATGTACCCCCTATGAAATATTTTTTCAGCCAAGTACCCCCAAGTTCAGCACGTGGGGTCTCCGGGTTTTTCAGGATGATGAAATTGAATACTGAATATAAAATTCCATTTATGAACTTCCATTTCTATTTTAATGAATGTTTATTAGGCTAAATAATGATTTTTAAGGAACATTGTATGGATGCTATTTTTTTAACATATAGGCCTATTTAAGCATTATTACACGAGAGGGTGTGAAGTGACAATAATGACGGTCATGCACACCCTCAAGTGTAATAATGCGACTATACAACTATTACCAACAAAATAAAATATATAATTAAAATGTTTTTATACATTGGGCATGTCGCTCTCAAAATATCAAAGTTTTTTGCTAGTAGTCTCTCCGTTACAGTGGAAATACATGAGATCTGACGGTAACTAGTCCTTGTCAGCAGCCAACTTGGGCTTATCATGTTTTCTAGACATCATGATTTCTCAAAACTGAATAAATACACACACAGCAACACAAAACTGCTCTGCTAGCTCAATCATGTCATAACTAGAATATCCACTGGAAAAAAAATCATTTTTTCATGGACTGATAGTTATACTTCTGCCGACTTCTCAGTCATTTTTAATCTAACAGTTGCCGTGACAGCGACTCAGCAGCACAGCTGATCTTTATCTACAACCAACTTATATGAACAGTTATATTTAAATACAGGCTACTGCTTTCCAGTGTCGGCACCACAACAAACATCTGTCTTTTCATAAACTCACCGGCAGATGTTTTATTTCAGCTGGGGGTGTGTCACTCCAATTTAACGTCAGCTCCGATTAATGTGGCTAAGCAGCAAAAGTAAGGACAGTAAGCAGTCACATTAAGGCTGAACAGAGTTATAGAATCACCTTTTCAGGCTGTTAGCAATTTACCTCTGAAATAAAGACCACAGCTTTCACAGATGTGTTGATTTATTAAATGTTCATTTCAATGTACAGATGCAAACAAATTGACGAATTAATTCAATCAATGGCGTAGAAAACTCATAAAGAATAAACAATTAATAATGATTAATAGGCTAATTAATAACTGATAACATTAACACATTAATAACAAGAACAAAGTTACAGCCGCACATCTCTGTGGAAAATCTGACAGGTACTGTCCGTGGTGCTGAATCTGCCTCAGCAGGTACTGTCCGTGGTGCTGAATCTGCCTCAGCAGGTACTGTCCGTGGTGCTGAATCTGTCTCAGCAGGTACTGTCCGTGGTGCTGAATCTGAGGCATTTCATTCTCTTTATTATAGAAATTAAAGCTCCATAAAATTCACGGAGGATCTTGTTCAGCTCTTCTTTCCTTACAGGTGAGAAATCAGCTGTTTGCCCGGTGTTTGTTAGGTAGTCTTGGAGACATTTGAAGGCCCAAGACGTTGACCGGGCCATACCGGCTTCATTTCCTGACCTCTCCAGCTGATCCAGCTCTTCACTCGTCACTCTCGCGTATCTCTCCTTTTTCTCTTCTGTCTTGTGTTCCTCGTTCAGCCGTTTATCCAAACTTAGGTCGACAAATAAATCAAAATTGACAAAATGGTCCATTATGCAGACTAACAAAGTTGACAGCGACTTTTGATGCGGGTTTCAGTGAAATGTTTCGTGTTGCCATGGAAACCACACAGACTCGGGCAATAAGATATAGGCAGAGTAATATTTTCAGTGATGAGGTATTTTTCATTTGAGCACGGCTAGGCGTGCTGCCATGCTCATTTGAGCACATTCTAAACGTCTGATTGACCAATCAGATGGCTCGGTCAGATCTATGTGTTGTATATTTTTTAAAAATCTCACGTACCCCCTGGAGTTCTTCCACGTACCCCAAGGGGTACGAGTACCCCCATTTGAGAAACTGTGCCATATCACATCGTTCTGCGTGCCAGTCGTTTCCCCCGGCAACAGTTTGGAGACTCAGGATTGGCTGCTTGGCCGACCAAATTCCATCACACGCTTGGTGGCCATATCAGTGTGAGGACTGAGAGCACGTGTTGTTTTGTTTGCTTTTTGTCTAACTCTGCTCCTCTCTTTCTCTGACATGCACACACACACACACACACACACACACACACACACACACACACACACACACACACACACACACACACTCACTCACTCACACACACACACACACACACACACACACACACACACACAAACAGGGAGATCCTGGAGACGATGGACTTCCTGGTGGAAGTGGAATCATCGGAAACCTGGTGAGATTTTACCTTCATTATATCATTATATTATTATATTATATTATATTGTATTGTATTGTATTGTACTGTATTGTATTTTATTTTATTGTATTATATAATATTATATAATATTATATTATATTATCTTACATGTGTGTATGACAGCCTCAGTGTCTGTCAGGTTGATAAACAGGAAGCGTTTAGATGGACAGTAAAGTTCAACATTAACCCAAATAAGCACAAAATATTTACAATATATATAATATAGTAAAAAATAATTAGGATGGGGGGTGGGGTGAGGTCAGGGGGTCTTCAGAGGGAGGTCAAAGGTCAACAGTAGAAGAAAAGCAGAGATGGTGAACATCGTCTGAAAGCTGGAACCTGGAGATTAATTTGAGCTGCAAGTTATTCTCGTCATAAATCACAAACCTTGTCACTCTGACCGCTATCTCACACACACACACACACACACACACAGACTCACACACACTGAAACTGTTGACAAGCCGGACCCTGATGAAGCACAACATGAACAAAAGGTCATGTTTTGCACCTGCAGTGAGGAACCTCACCTGCTGCATGATGTGCTCTGATCAGCTGAGCACCGTCTGACAGGAAACCAGGAACAAACAATAAACTAATAATCAGTTTAATAATCATAATAACTCTGCGTGCTGTGTTGCTCTGCAGGGTCCAGATGGAAGAAGAGGACCGCCGGGCCCAAAGGTACGTAACACTCCCTGCTCACTCCACACACCTGCCCTTTTACACACCTGTTGCCCTTACTGTGTGTGTGTGTGTGTGTGTGTGTGTGCGCGCGCGTGCGTGCGTGCGTGCGTGCGTGTGTGTGTGTATTTTGCAGGGTGCTGTTGGAGAGCCTGGAGATCCAGGAGTGCGAGGGAGCCCTGGTGCCTCGGGATCCCAGGTAACTGAGCAGACGGCAGGCCAGAGGGTTCAGTTCATATCTATCTATCTATATATCTATATCTATAGAGAGATATAGATATATAGATATAGACAGATGTAATTCTGCAAAATGTGGTTAGGATCTGATGCTGAAGTAAACACAGGAGCACGGGGTCTGTATCCTGATGCTGATTCTGTTGTTCTTTGAAAAGCGACTTGTGCCCTCTGGTGCTGGGCAGAGCAGCGTGTCAGGGTTTATGAGGTGAACGCATCATCAACGGACTGTAACTCAATACTATAATGTACATTTTCATGGCCTTAACTGATTGTTTTTATTTCTGATTTCAAAGATTTGTTGTGTCTCCTGTTATCTGCTTTTCCACGAGCACCTACTCGGCTTGACTCGGTTTCAGTCGTTTTTCATTACAGTTGAGTTCCACCTCACTGCCGCGTTGCTATGCCGTTGCTATCAACTGACTCAACTGACTTTTCCACCGCTGAAAAGTCTCCACCTCTTCATGTGACCGCGGTGCCAGTTTGCTCGCCGTTTTCCGACTTCGCTGACTTCAGTGATGATCAATGCACACGGTCACTGCTGCTGTTTTCTTTTAAAATGCCAGGTTTGGTTTTTGTGAAGGAGTCGCTCTCATGTGTCGCTGCTCCCCGTCCAATCAGTGGCCTGCACGGCGTTTACGTCACGTTTCGGCTCGACTCAGCTCGACTCAGCTCGACTCAGCTCCCCGGCCGAGTAGGTACTAAAATAGTACCTGGTACCAGGTACCACCACCTGATGGATAAGCTTACAAACCGAGCCGAGTCGAGTCGAGTCGAGTCAAGCCGAGTAGGTGCTTGTGGGAAAGCGCCATAAGTTGCTTGATCACATGCTAAAAGGCAAATGACAAGGATTTATCTTCATAGTGCCTCAGTCGGCCTCCTGAGGTCCCTGCTGCTGGAATAATGTGGATCTCTGAGCTGCAGCAGAGGAGCTCAGCTTTCAGGCTGACTGCATGTTTTCTGCCTGTCAGTTTGTTGATGCAGGCATCAAGCCTGCAGAAAGCGGCGTTGCACTGACTCTCCCGCTCGTCAGAAGCATCTCAAACTGTCATGTGGTCGGTGGTCGGTCTGCATGTGGCCTTCCAGCCCGGCTGACGGGCAGATCATGTTCAGCTGCTGCAACAAGCTGCAGGAAGCCCAGAATCAGCCTCCTCACTGGTTAGCCAACTGCTTTCACACGCGGTGAAAACAGGCCAGTTCAGGGACCCGGTGAAAATCCGACAGGCTCAAACAAACACAAAGACATGGAGACGGCCGTCCCTCTGTCCAGCGGGGGGAGGGGTGTTTGGGGGAGGGTTGTCTCCGAGCTCAGAGGAGCATCAGCCTCCAGCAGAAGTTCAGTCAGAGGAGGCTGAGGTCAGGATCTGGATCCAGGACACAGAGTCTGGCAGATCTGGGAAACATTTGGCTGCTGGGGAAACTTCCAGGGAAATTCATCAGAAAAACATGTTGGGGGGTGTGTGTGTGTGTGTGTGTGTGTGTGTGTGTGTGTGTGTGTGTGTGTGTGTGTGTGTGTGTGAGAGAGAGAGATTGTGTGTGTGTGTGTGTGCGTGTGTGTGTGTGAGAGAGAGAGATTGTGTGTGTGTGTGTGTGTGTGTGTGTGTGTGTGTGTGTGTGTGTGTGTGAGAGAGATTGTGTGTGTGTGTGTGTGTGTGTGTGTGTGTGTGTGTGTGTGTTCCTGGATGCCCCAATCACACTTTGGTTTTGTGTTAAATGTTCCAAAACATCAGTGAACTGGATTATTTCTGTGTGTGAACATGTAGATGAACACATGAACATGAGATGTAGATAAACATAAAAACATAAAACATAACACAACAGGCTCAACTCAGGTGTGTTTTCCAGTTTCCACGTGGCTCAGGTGTCATGTCTTCGTGCAGCGCCCCCTTGTGGAAACAGCAGAGTGTCTCCTGTCCCTCTGAGCTCCATGTTGCTCTGAAAATGAGCTGACCTCAGAGCAGTGTTGCTGCGCTGCTGAAAGTGACTGAGCAGCAAACAGCAGATCTGAGGTCAGTGCTGCAGGTCTCTCTGCTGTCTGAAGCTCATCATCAGACAGTGATGGTGGCCTCCATAGGGGGCGCCGGCGAGCGTCCGCTCTGCTTGTCCCACACACAGGGCAGGGACGCTGCTTCACCTCAGGGAGCTCAGATCAGTGTTAATTTCGTCAGACGAGACTTGACGAAATATATTCGTCAACGATGTTTTTTTTCATGACGAAAACGAGACGAAGACGAGACGAAATCAATCCCCTTAAACACTGACTGTGACGAAATGAACACACATTTTTTCGTCATAGACTTTTAAATTACAATCCAAAAAGTGCATTCATTGGATGCGCGTTAGTTTTTCTCCTCCTGCGCTGCTGTGTGCTCATGCCAGGATGTGTGTGTGTGTGTGTGTGTGTGTGTGTGTGCGTGTGTGTGCGTGTGCGTGTGCGTGTGTGTGTGTGTGTGAGTGTGTGTGTGTGTGTGTGTGTGTGTGTGACTGAGAAGCACACACCCACCGGCGCTGTCTGAAGCTTAGCGCGGTGAGAACAAAGTAAAACAGCAGCGCACTGACATAGATTGTGTAACAAAGTGAAGAGGTGCCACTCCGCTCTATTTTCACTGGCTAACAGCAGCACACTGGCTTAGCTTGTCTATTCAGAGAAGAGGTATCACTTATTTTTCAATCTATGTTATCACAGGCATCCTACTGCTCATTCATTGGTCGCTGAATTGTCAGGTCTGTTTGATAAGCAATTTACATTTTTAAAACAATAATAATAATTTAACATATTGTTAAATTAAAAAAACAAAAACAACATGATGCAGGTCAAAGACTAAAAAAAGACTATTGACTAAAACTAGACTAAAACACTTTGGATTTTCTTGGACTAAAACTAGACTAAAATGCCAAGACTTTTCATCAACTAAAATGTGATTAAAAAAAAGAATACAAGTTGACTAAATATGACTAAAACTAATAAGGGCATTTGACACAAGACTAAGACTAAAACTAAACTGAAAAATAGCCGACGAAATTAACACTGGCTCAGATGGAGTCCTGCTGTCGCCGTAGATGATCTGCTCGGGAGCTTTCACTCCGTCTCCTTCCTTCTTACCTGGAGAATCCTCCATTAGAACAGCAGCCCACCAAGGTGTGACACACCTGGCTGTTAAAGGGAGTTCAAACAGACTCAGAGAGATAAAGTAGAGCCATGAGAGTGTGTTCTCTGTCTAAACGGCTTCCTGTTGTCTCTGCAGGGAGACAGAGGGGTCAGAAGTCAGCCTGGACCCAGAGGAGTGGTGGGCCTGCCTGGACCTCAGGTCAGTACCTTGTTTATTCCCACGTTGACACTCAGGTGTCCTCAGCGAGCAGAAGCAGCTCCACTCAGCACAACACAGGATTCATATCCACTGACTGATTCTGGCCATCTGTGCCGTGAACACCCTGACCCCCAAGTCACACTGTTTAACTGTTTCTTAACTATTTAACTATTTAACTGAATTATCCACGTATTCCTGATTTGTATATGTCACTTGACACTTGTATGTTTTTATTTCAGAAAAATTGGGGTTGAATGTTTAAATGTTCTCAGCTGGAATGCCAAACATGAGACACTGACAGTCACAAACTGTCCAGGCCGACATGCTGCCTTCCCGTGCCCCTGCTGAATAAATACTGATGCATTGTCATCATTTCTGGTCTGATATTCAGTTTTAAAACGCTCCAGAGGTCAGCATTATTTTCAACAATGTGCTAATGAACAAGAGAGAGTGTTTGCAAATTTGCGGTTGTCATATGTGACGCCTTAATCACAGCGTGTCTTACGTCTTGGCAGCCGCTTACAGCTGAAGTCTGGAAGTGCAGTGACTCTGGTTTGAATTATGAGGAATGAGTCAGAAACTGTTTTTCAGTCATAACTCATCTGACAGGATTTGTGAATTGGTAACACAGAGTCAGAGAGTCAGCGCCACACTGCAGCTCGTGTTGGCAGCTGCCATCATGTTTTTAACCACAACAACAAAAAGCTGGTTCTGATTAGCACTTTATTTATTTATTTTTTTTTGCAATGGTTCTTGAGTCCAATCCACATGGTTTGGCCTGCCCTCCACTTATCTTATTTATGATGCATGCATGTAGTTTGTTAATGTTGTCAGAACAGATCAGCTTCAGTCAGTCATCAGGCCACAAGACCTCAGGAGGTCCAGGCTTCATTCCTCAAAACGAGTCTGGGGAATAAGCGGTGTCCAGTGTACTCAGGTAACATGAGTTTGAAACACTTTATTCACAGTATAGAGGAAATAAAACTACACAGTAGGTATGTGGCACAGCAGTCTGAGCAGAGAAACCAAAGCAGAGGAGCTGAGCAGCATCGAGTCTGGAGCTCAGCTGCAGAGTCCGGCTGAGACATTTGAACCAAATCCAGAGCACCTTACAGGATTTTAGCGCTGAGCAAGAAACATTTTGACAGCACGTGCTGTTCAACCCTCACAGCGACAACACGAGGTCAAGTCTTCGTCTGTCCGAGGAGAAACATGGAAACAGGAGGAGAGAGCGCAGATGGCTTGAACTGAAATATTTACATCCAATTATTAACAACTCTGTAATAAGCAAAGTAAGAGGTTTCTATGATATGATAAATGAAGGATTCATGATAAAGTAGCTCTACAAACTGTCCGTCAGCAGTAAAGTGACAGCCAGCAGGCTGGGGTCAGTTTATCAAAGCTGCTGTCAGAAAATCAAAAGGTCGACATGAAAGCAGATTTTTTGCAGAGAAAAGATGGAAAGAGCAGCTTTTATTTCCTTCTGGCAGGTAAAAGTCAAACCTGCCTGCTGTGTGTTTGCTGCATGTGTCTCTTCTAATTCTACATTCTGTGTTATTGTCATGAGTTAACATGCAGCTGCTCACTGATTGGTCAGATCCAAATTGATTGATTTGAAATAATAAATAATAAAGATGAAGGTGTCAGATGTGAGGAGAGGAGGCCCGCCGCCTGACGTGTGTTCATTTCTCTGTGATTTTTCATAAGAAGAAATTAAATCAGGCTGCATGTTGAATGCTCCTTAGCAGTCAGACGTCAGCGGTAGATGAGTGTGTTGGTGGAACTGGACTGAACTGGTCTGAACTGGTCTGAACTGGTCTGACTGGTCTGAACTGGTCTGAACTGGTCTGAGCTGGTCTGAACTGGTCTGAGCTGGTCTGAACTGGTCTGAACTGGTCTGACTGGTCTGAACTGGTCTGAACTGGTCTGAGCTGGTCTGACTGGTCTGAACTGGTCTGAGCTGGTCTGAACTGGTCTGACTGGTCTGAACTGGTCTGGCTCTGCTGGTTTTGCTGCAGGGAGCTCCAGGATCAGCTGGGAGCAAAGGATCCACCGGACGACGCGGCGCTAACGGACAGAAGGTGTGTGACATCACTTCCTGTGTCACGCCTCCATGACCCAACACACACGTCAACAGCTGATTAAATCAGATTAAGCGAGCACAGAACTAGACTACATCAGATTAAACTAGATTAGACCTGACCAGACTAGACAAACTGGCACTGGGATTAGATGAGAAGTTTAGATTTGACCATCAGATTAAACTGAGCCAAATTGATTGGATTATTTTCCATTAGATTAGATCATAACAGATTAGATTTTATATTAGATTAATTTTAGATTCAGTTGGATTCAACTGGAACACATGGATTAAATTAGAAAAACAAGGTGACAGGATAACATACAGAAAAATATCATATCAGTTTGATAGAGCAAACAGCTCCTGATGATGATGATGATGATGATGATGATGATGATGATGATGACGATGATGATGATAATGATGATGACGATGATGATGATGATGATGATGATGATGATGACGACGATGATGATGATGATGATGATGATGGTGTTCTTGTTGAAGGGTCAACCTGGAGATCCAGGTGTTCAGGGAATTCCAGGGCCACTGGGAGCCAGAGGCATGCCGGTACGGAGCTGTGTGTGTGTGTGTGTGTGTGTGTGTGTGGGTGTGTGGGTGTGTGGGTGTGTGGGTGTGTGTCTGTGTGTGTGTGTGTGTGTGTGTGTGTGTGTGTGTGGGTGTGTGGGTGTGTGTCTGTGTGTGTGTGTGTGTGTGTGTCTGTGTGTGTGTGTGTGTGTGTGGGTGTGTGTGTGTGTGTGTGTGTGTGTGTGTAATTTCTCTCTGTGCTGTGATCCAGGGGCAGGACGGCAGAGACGGATACGGACCTGCTGGGTCCAAAGGTGCCAAGGTAGGAACCAGCTCCAATGAATTAAAACTACATTTCCCATCAGCCCCGCTGCTTCCTGAGCTCTGTTTGCTCTGGAGGAACAGCGCCCTCTATCGGTAAGAAAGGCTGATCTGGTCCAGTAACAGCATGAAGTGATGAAGCCGCTTGGATACGAGGCCAAACGTCTTCAGGACATAAAACTCAGTCCAGTCGACCTGATGCGGTTTCCCTGAGAAGCCGATGACCTGGACCAATGAGAACATGCGCAGACATACCAGAGCTGTGATTGGCTAGGCCATGTGTGTTTGAAAAGGGGCGGCACCCGGTTGGCACTGAGGCGGGAAGCTTCCTGGAGGTGATTGGCTGTCTGAGCCGCACCAAGTTGGATTTGAACAAATGGGATTGCGGCACCAGGAGTTTTTTCTCTGTGTGTTTAGTTTGGCTCCGCCCCCTCAGTGTATGATAATGATTTGATGATGATGATGATGATGATGATGATGATGAAGAAAGGGTTGCACGAGCTGCAGTCTTTTATTTGATGGAACAGTTGCTCGTTCACTGAGAGTTTGTCTCTGCACAGGGGGATCCTGGCTTCCCGGGCTATCCTGGCTCTCAGGTGAGTTCACTCGTGTTCCTCTGATCTCCGACTTTCAACAAACCACATCACATGTTCCTGTTTCAGGAGGCAGAAAGGTCAGAGGTCACAGCAGACAGATGATCCTCCTGACATCACAGACGTGAGCGGCTTAGAGACGAGCAGGGAGAAGAAACGAGAGATAAAGAGCGAGGTGGCTCTTATCTCCAATGTACAAAATATTTGACAGCAACAAAACCCGAGTCCCTCCCTCGGAGGCTTTCACAAGAATTTACAGCCGAGAAGAAACGAGCCGTCGCTTTTGTGGTTTTTCAGAGCGCGACTACAAATCTGCTGGGAGCAGGCATTAATATCTGTGTGGCGGCTGCTTCCTGTCGGTCACGTCAGTCTGACGCTCATTTAGTCGGCGGAGCCGAGTCGACTCCCATGGGAACGACTGAGGGACGGCTTCAAAATAAGAGACCGACATTTTAGGCTTTTTAGGTCACTGTGTTGCATTGAATGTGACTGCATACTGAGAATAATAAATAACTGATACTACATTTATCTACATACTCATATCTGTTCAAATGAGATGAGAGACAGTGTGCAAACAGCAGAAGTTTGTCTGTCTGATCAGAAAATGATGAACTCTTCAAACTAAAGCTGTTTTCTTTTCTCTCAATGTCCAAAGATAACACAGAGGAAAAAGATTAAACAAACAAAAAAAATATGTGTCGCCATACACATAGCTGTTAATGTAACTGTGAGAAACGCTGCAGAGTTTCCTGCTGATGTTTATTCTGGCTCTGTTTCGGGTGCGCAGGGTGAGGCCGGAGAGCCGGGAACCAAAGGATTTCCAGGCCGCAAAGGAAACGTCGGCCGAGGGGTGAGTGACACCCCGCCTGAGTATTTTTATTCATCATTACTTTGGAAACTGACAGTATTGACTTGTTTTGTTGATTTGACGGACGCAGGGGAACACAGGCCGGCCGGGAGAACCCGGCGTGCCCGGAGACTCTGGACTGCCGGGACACAGGGTGAGTGCACGATGGAGGGTTTGTTGGAGGAGGGGGCGTTTTTATTTCTGTGACCTTCATTTGAGTGAAAGGCCAATTGGTTTCAACATGTCATTTTAAAGAGATATACTGAGATATGGCAAACAAATCAGAGCTGCATATGAAAGATACTACCTGAACACATACCCTGAAGCCCAACACACACTGGAGGTCTGTGGCTGCCGGCCCGGCTCCGTCACAGAGACGATTAAACCTTCCAGCAGCTCGGGAGCGGTCGGATTCACACAGCCCATCATGTGGAACTGGAATTAAAAAACACAAAGCAGAGAGGTTGGATGAAAAGTTAGTTTGTGGTGGATCTTCCTCCACCTCCAGTGGTGTGAGGAGACTGAAGGATAAATGTGTTCAGAGGTTACAGCGCCACCATCTGACTTCTGAGTTTTTTCATATAAAGATGTGTGTTGATTTGGACGTACGGAGGTGAAACCTCTCTTCCAGCCGGTGAAGCGGTGCGACTCTTTTTGCTGCTGTCCAAACAGCAGAAGTGGACTTGGACTGGGTCTGAATGCCCTGTAGCGCCCTCTGCAGGCCAGGAGCTCAGAGACATAAAGTAGAGCCCCTTGTCTCAGTTTGGGTCAGAAACAGTCACTAAAAGGCCATTTCACCCAAAACGCTGGCGTGCTCCTTAAACAGCGTACAGAACCAACCAGGCCTGGGACCATGAGCCGATGTGTGATGCCGTTAAACACCGACTGGGAGTGGTGACACATAGGATAGGATAGAAATTTATTTATCTGAAACAGGGACGATGCACAAATAAACATTAATCTTGTAGGACAAGAAAAGATGTCTTGGGCCAGGTTATAGCAGCAGTTGCTAATTTCCACCTGTAGTCCCTGGGCAGGTATGACAGTATAAAAATTAACAATTCTAAAAAGAGATTTAACAGGACTAGAAATGAGATGGTGGCCACAGTAGATAAAACGCAGAAGCAAAAGAAACAGATAAACAAGGAACAAGAGTGCCAACAGCCCATCACCCCCCACCCACCCACCAGCACACGCACTCAAACACAAGCACAAATAGAGTACAATCCAACCCTCAAGAAACCACATTCATACACACACACACACACACACACACACACACACACACATATACTCACATATATCTCACAGATGTGTGCAAACTTGCTTACTAAATAACCAGCTCTTTGATTGGCATGAGAATGTGTGTGGATTTGTACATAAGATACACTACCAGTCAAAAGTTTGGACACACCTTCTCATTTAATGTTTTTTCTTAATTTTCATGACTATTTACATTGTAGATTCTCACTGAAGGTATCAAAACTATGATTGAACACATATGGAATCATGTAGTAAAAAAAGTGTGAAATAACTTAAAACATGTTTTATGTTTTAGATTCTTAAAAATAGCCACCCTTTGCTTTGATTACTGATTTGCACACTCTTGGCATTCTCTCGATGAGCTTCAAGAGGTAGTCACCTGAAATGGTTTTCCAACAGTCTTGAAAGAGTTCCCAGAGATGCTGAGCACTTGTTGGTCCTTTTGCCTTCACTCTGCGGTCCAGCTCATCCCAAACCATCTGGATTGGGTTTAGGTCAGGTGACTGTGGAGGCCAGGTCATCTGGTGCAGCACTCCATCACTCTCCTTCGAATAGCCCTTACACAGCCTGGAGGTGTGTTTGGGGTCATTGTCCAGTTGAAAAATAAATGATGGTCCAAATAAACGCAAACCGGATGGGATGGCATGTTGACTTCAATTTTGAATAAATCCCCAGCAGTGTCACCAGCAAAGCACCTCCACATCATCACATCTCCTCCTCCATGCTTCATGGTGGGAACCATGCATATAGAGACCATCCGTTCACCTTTTCTGTGTCCCACAAAGACACGATGGGTGAAACCAAAGATCTCAAATTTGGACTAATCAGACCAAAGCACAGATTTCCAATTTGTTTGGGCCAAGAAACACAAAGAATGGACATTCTTTGTGTTTCTTGGCCTAAACAAATCTCTTCTGCTTGTTGCTATTCCTTAATAGTGGTTTCTTAGCAGCTGTTTGACCATAAAGGCCTGATTGGTGCAGTCTCCTCTGCACAACTGATGTAGAGATGTGTCTGCCACTAGAACTCTGTGTGCCATTTTTATGGGCTCTAATCTGAGCTGCTGTTAACTTGCCATTTCTGAGGCTGGTGACTCGGATGAACTTGTCCTCAGAAGCAGAGGTGACTCTTGGTCTTCCTTTCCTGGGGCGGTCCTCGTGAGCCAGTTTCGTCGTAGTGCTTGATGGTTTTTGCGACTGCACTTGGGGACACATTCAAAGTTTTTGCAATTTTCCAAATTGACTGACCTTCAGTTCTTAAAGTAATGTTGGACTGTCGTTTCTCTTTAGTTAGCTGATTGGTTCCTGCCATAATATGAATTCTAACAGTTGTAAAAAAGGGCTGTCAGCTGTGTACCAACCTGACTTCTGCACAAAACAACTGATGGTCCCAACGCCATTAAGAAGGCAAGAAATTCCACAAATGAACCCTGACAAGGCACATCTGTGAAGTGAAAACCATTTCAGGTGACTACATCATGAAGCTCATTGAGAGAAGGCCAAGGGTTTGCAGCACTGTCAACAAAGCAAAGCGTGGCTACTTTGAGGAATGTAAAATATAAAACATATTTAGAGTTATTTAACTTTTTTTTTTCTTTGCTTCATAATTCCATGTATCTTGCTTCATATATTTGATGTCTTCAGTATGTATCTACAATGTAGAAAGTAGTGAAAATAAAGAAAAAACATTGAATGAGAAGGTGTGTCCAAACTTTTGACTGGTAGTGTATATTCTGCGGGAAGGACATTCCACTGCCTCATGGCCACACATGAGAAGGAAGAACTCCCAAATTGAGTTCTGCGTTGTGGGATGCTACACTCACCCCTCGTAATTCTTGGAGTTGCTCGCACAGTTTTTTCGGAGCAGAGTATTACAAACTTTTTCAGAGGGGGAGCAGTAGCACTGTGAATGATTTTGTGTATTAGAGATACATTTGAGTGTTTTCTTCAGTTTTCAAAGTTAAGGCCATATTTAGCAAGTACATGACAATGATGGTAATGACATGTTTTTTTGTCATGAATCTTGAGGCTGCTTTTGTACAATGATTCTAGGGGTTACGCAACTGTTTACATGCTTGAGACCAAGATGTAATACAGTACAGGAGGTGGGGGATGATCATTGCATTTAAGTATGTACTTGATGCCTCAATGGTTAGAGAGTTTCTTATATATCTAAAATTTGCTCAATTACATTTCAATGTATTTCTCAGCTTTTTGACATGGCCTTTAAAGCTGAGTGTTGGATCTAGAGTTACCCTGAGATATTTAAATTGCTCTACATGTTTTATTTTTTGCCCATTTACTAAAATCTCAGGATATGTTTTAAGTTTACACCTATTAGTAAAGAACAAGGCCACTTCTGTTGCACTTTTCCCATGGGTATATAAAACAGTGTCATCAGCATACATAATCATATTTATGCCACTACAGACAGAGGGCAAGTCATTACTATATAAACAGAAAAGCAGTGGCCCTAAAATTGACCCCTGTGGGACTCCCAGCGTAGATGCTAGGGATGTAGACAATATCCCATTTACTTGCACAGTCTGTTTTTTTCACTGCCATTTTAAACCAAAGGCAGTGATAAAAAACACATGCCTGAAAATATCAGTACACATGACCTGATGGTGATGATGGTGATGATGATAATTATGATGATGATGGTGATGATGATGATGATGATGCTGTTGATGATGATGATGATGATGATGGTGACTGAATGACAGGCTTGTGGTTGCTCTCCTCTGCCTTCAGGGTCCCAGAGGTCCTCCAGGAGTCAGAGCCATGACTGTAAGTTCATTTCAAACTTTTTAAACTTTGAAACTTCCAGCGCTGCCCAATCAGATTTTTTTCACGACATCCAGACCTCATGTTTGTCTTGTCTCAGGAATGCCAGCTGATCACCTACATCAGAGACAACTGTGGTGAGTGTCAGCGACACACACTCAAAAAATCAGTCAATTGGCTTTAGTCAAGTAGCAGTTTATTATTTTAATGAACTCAGAAGTCAAACTCAGTGACTGGATGGTAAACAACCACCCACAGCTGAAAGTCACAAGGCAGACAACAACAAACTATCAAGGATATTTTCAGAGGAACAATTTAGCATCACTTCAAATCTACGTGTTAAAAAGTTTATCTTTTGCCCCATTCCTGATCAAACTGGGTTCTTGTCACTCGAGTTCAAAGCGCTCATGCCACAAAAAACACTGAATTTTATGAATCAGTTTTTGTGAAAGTATACTGTCCTGTATCGTCCAGTAATCCCAGCTCATCTCTCATGATGTTCTTCTCTCCCCCACAGCATGCTCCTTTGGTAAGTACACTCATGTTGTCTTTCTCATTCATGAGAACCTGTTAGTTTGAGGGAACCAGATGACAGGAGAACCATCTTGTCTTTCTCTGCAGTCTGGCTGACCGACTAATGAAATAATGGAAACTAAATGAAAAAATTTTTTTTCTCAACTGAAATAAAAATAAAAACGAGGCTTTACAAAAAATGATCACTAACAGAAACTGTATTGTGGGGTTATATAATTAACTAAAACAAATTGTCTTAAAGTTTTCATCTGTCAGTTTATTTGGTTGTTTGTCTTTCCTCAGTGAGGACATTTTTGAAAACGGTTTGATGTTTTTACTTTCACAAACCTTTTTGTCCCTGACAAAAAAAACCATATAATAAAAAAGACTAAAAATAACACTGAAGCTCATAAAAACTAAACTTAAACTAAGCATTTTTAAGAAAAAAAAAAACAAAAAAAAAAACTAAATCAAACCAGCAGCTTGTCCTCTTGCAAAGCGCTTTGGTCAGCTTGAGCTGTGTTTAAATGTGCTTTATAAATAAATGTTACTCACTTACCTAGTCACTGTAAGATCACCAGAACTGACAGGTTTCATTCTCTTGGCAACATGGATGTTGTCACCAAATTTCATGGTGATCCATCAGATGAATGTGGAGATGTTACCCCCGATTTATCACCAAAATGCACTTTGATATTATAATATAGTCCTAAGTCCTACAGTCCTTCACTAAATATTTGATTCACAAGTATTTTGACCACCTATAATATTTTAAAGAGTCATTGTAAAGAAAAGGCAAATCAGTGTCAAGCTTCTTTTTTAACTCACTGTGTAAGAAAGCTGTACTTTGACTCCTTAGCAAAATTTGGAATGTTAATAAACTTTACTTATATATCAATTTTGTAGAGAAAGTTCTTTACCGAATCATTAGAAGGGTGTGCAGAGGAAAGAAGAAACAGCATGAGGTGAGCACAGGGGAAAAAAACAGCAATATTTAAAGCAGTGCAAGGCAATGGGGAGGGGAGTAAATAAACAGAATAAAATATGACACTATCCAACAGCCGGTTCATAAAAGTGCTGAGCAGTGATTTAAAAGGTGATTTGGCCGGCGTTAGCTCCTCGGCTGGGGCCTGAGTGTGAGCAGCAGGAGTGTGTTGCTGCTGTGAAACATGGTGTGTATGAAGGTTTGGTTACTCTCCTTCCTCGGCTGTAGATCGGATGGCGTGTCCGGCCTATCCCACCGAGCTGGTGTTTGGTCTGGACATGTCCGAGGACGTGACCCCGGCCGCCTTTGAGAGGATGCGCTCCGCCCTCCTCTCCCTGCTGGAGGACATCGCCATCGCCGAGAGCAACTGTCCGACCGGCGCCCGCGTGGCCGTGGTGGGTTACAGTGCCCACACCAAGTACCTGATCCGTTTCCAGGACTACCGCCGCAAGAAGCAGCTGATCGACGCCGTGAAGAACGTTGCCCTGGAGCGCACGGCCAGCCGGCGCCACCTGGGGGCGGCCATGCGCTACGTGGGCCACAATATCTTCAAGCGTGTCCGGCAAGGGGTGAGGATGAGGAAGGTGGCCGTCTTCTTCTCCAGCGGGCCGTCCCAGGACTCATCTGACATCGTCACCGCGGTGATGGAGTACCGGGCCTCCAACATCGTCCCGGTGGTCGTCTCTCTGCAGAGCAGCCCTGCCATCCGGCAGGTATTTGAGGTGGGTGTGGTTTCACCTGCACAGGTAACTGATGGCATGTAATTTACACTTAGGCACTCCCTCTCAGGCATTCTGCATCCAAACCAGATGTTGTAGTCTCCAGAAATAAAGTTTGAACGTCCAGTCAGCAGTTATCATTCCTGCCTGGCTCTATTGCCAACAACATTTTCTTCTCCAGATCTCAAATCCAGATGAATATTTATTATTATTATTATTATTTTTAGTAAATTCTTACTATAATCACTGCGCTGCATCAGAGCTGAAGACATTATCCAGTACAATCAAAACAGCAGGAGGAGGTTTCCTCCGCTGAACCCATTTCTTCATTCCAGCTCCTTGTGCACTCATTCTCCCTTTTTAGCTCAGATTAGATTAATGTCTCTTGCCTGAAGTTTTCAGTGCTGAGATTCAAGTTGCACTTGAATAAAGTTACTTGGGTCATAAACTACGTCATGATCTCAGATAACAGTCAAATGAAAGATGATGAAGCACTGAGACAAATGATGCTTGGATTGTGTAGAAGGGGGTGCAGCTTGGAAAACAAGCAAGGCTTTTTGTGGATTTTAAATTGTGTCACCAACTGTCCACAAGCCAGAGGAAATCCCTCTGAGAATTATTCAGAGAGCTTTGTACCTCTGGCAGGCAGAGACTGAACTGAGAAATGATGACAGCTGTTTTGTCTCAGGCTGATGACACGGGGAACTCCATCTTCACGGTGCTGGGGAGGTCGCAGAACCTGGCTGCTGAGCTGAGTAGGGTCCAGCACTGCGCCATCTGCTACGGTAAGCAGCGAGGCTCAGTCAAGGCACACACACATCTAACAAGAAACAGCAAGTTTGGTGCTGCTACTGTCAGCATCTGGTCCTGTTCAAGATGGACGGCTTGCATTGGCACAGTGATTGGACTGGTTTCCAGATATGTTGTATCTTATGACTACTTAGTATTCAGATTACAACTCAGATTACAACAAAAAAACATGCAACTATTGCGTTCCTCTTTAACCATAGACTTTATATGTGGTGCCAGTTAAGGGCAGTCAGTCCAGGAGCATTTGAAGCCCCTGAGCAGGATGTTGGAGGATGATGCTGCTGTGTTTCTGCAGACCCCTGCAGGCCTCTGCAGGAGTGTGCCGGCGTCCAGGAGGTCCCGAGACCCCAGGCGGTTGATGTGGACTTGGCCATGGTGGTGGACGGCTCCAGGGAGATCCAGGCCGACCAGTACGCCGGTGTCCAGCAGCTGCTGGGCTCCGTGGTGGAGCAGCTGGCCGTGAGCCCGCAGCCCCGCCGGGCTGACGGCCAGGCCCGGGTGGCCATCGTGCAGCAGAGCGGCCAGCTATACGGGGGGGCATCGACGGCCGGCCCGGCGGCCAAGCTGGAGTTCGGCCTGCAGGGCTACCAGGATCAGGGGCTGATGAAGAGGCACCTGGTGCAGAGCATGCAGCAGCAGGGCGGCCCCTCGGCACTGGGACACACGCTGGAGTTTGCACTCAGGGAGGTGCTGCTCAAGGCCAACAGGCCCAGGAGGAACAAGCTGCTGCTGGTCGTGGTGGGCGCCGAGACGGCCCACTGGGACCGGGCCAAGCTGCACTACATCTCCCAGAAGGCCAAGTGCCAGGGGGTGGCGCTGTTCGTGGTGGCCGTGGGAGAGCACTATAATCGGACAGAGGTGGAGGAGCTGGCCAGCCTGCCCGTCCAGCAGCATCTGATCCATGTTGGTCATCTGAAGCCGGAGGAGCAGGGCTACGCCCAGCGCTTCCTCAGGGTCTTCCTCAACGTCCTCAACAGTAAGAGACACACAGGGGAGACAGTTTCAGGGCGTTTTCACACCTGCCTCATTTAGGCTGATTGAATCCAGCTCTGGACTGCAGGTGTGAAAACGCCCTCAGATTAGACGTGATCATAATCATGCAAGATTTGAACGTTAGAGTTTTGTGTGTAAATGTTGGAAGTGACATGGTGTTGACTTGGATCTGTCTCAGGGGGAATGAACACGTACCCACCCGCCTCTCTCAAACGAACCTGCGACCAGCTGGAGAGCCAGCAGGGACAAGGACAGGAAGTGTTTTTGGACGGGTAACAGAACAGTCACTGTTTTTACATGCACTTCAGTAATCTGGTGATTTACCTCAATAATGATAATAATGATGATGATAAAAGTGATGATTATAACAGCTGAACAAACTGGCTGCTATTATACTCACTGGATGTTGAATCATGTGCTTGTGATGTCAAGTAATGTACGTGTGTGTGTGTGTGTGTGTGTGTGTGTGTGTACAGGCAGGGCGAGGCGGAGCTGATGGCGGAGGAGGAAGAGGAGGAGTTTCAGGAGCAGACAGGAGCGGCGACGCAGGCCGGCCAGCTGGACGTCATCGATACTTTGTCCAGAGGAGATGCACAGAGTGTCCCCTCACGACCTAACCTGATCGGTAGTGCGCACACACACACACACACACACACACACACACACACACACACACACACACACACAATACAGCATTTTGGGTGCAGCTGTGCCCCAGCTTTGCTCAGGACGTCCCGCTCCTGCCTGATTGCATCTGCGCTGTTTTCTAACTTCTCTGTTTTAATTTTTTAATGTGAGTTTCATCACACTGCACATGAACTAACCCTACATGTGAGATACGTGTGTGTGCATGAGTCGTGCTGTAGCTCCGGCATGTTTCCTCCTCCAGCAGAGCTTCTCACGTCTCACACCTGCACCGGCTCTAGCTCTGTGACAGAGTGTGTGCTGTGTTAGATCACAGAGGTGTGTTGGCACACAGGTGCTACAGATGGGATAAAACACTAACTTAAACCTTTACTCCCAAAAAGTCAATAAACAAAAAGAATTGCCTCCATTAAACAGATTTATTAAATCTATTATGTCAACTTCCCACTTTATACAACTTGAAATGTCCCTTAAAAAACTCCATGAGAAACTGAAAAATCCTTTCCATCACAATCCACATGCAAAAAAATCCCTCTTCAAAATGCAAAAATGGAACTCCAAGACATCAGTGCATTTAGCAAAAAGCTGTTGTTGTTTTTCCTCTCATTTTGTAGTTTTGTCAGGTCATGGAAACTTTTCTTCCAGTTATAAAAAAGATATCCGTGGATATCCTATAAGGAGTAATAAAAACTAAAATATAATAAAATATATCTGCAGACCTTTCAGCTGTGAACCTTTGAATAGACTATATTTATAATGAAATAGATCTGCAAAATATCTATAGCATAAAGGTGCATGCTGTTAATGTATAATTAATTATAATTAATTAAAATGAATATTTCTTAGTGTTATTATTATGTTGACAAGATGATGGATACAAGGCAGCAGCTCACACACTTCAGCCACTAAACATCCTGCTTCAGGCACGATCCTGCAAGAAGCTCCAAGCTCGTCAGGAAGATTTTATGTCCTGTGTCCCACAACAGTAATAATATCACATATTATATAATTATATAACAACTAATATAACAATAATAATACTTTAAAAAGCCAGAGGAAACCTCACAGTGTGCACACACAGCTCTGCAGTCTGAGGCGATCACACTGAGGCTGTCAAATCATCGCTGGCAAAACAGATACAACACACATACTAACAGCTGCTTATTAATCACACAGTCTGACCTGTTTGATGATGATGATGATGATGGCTTCATCCAGCGGTGAGGTGATGTGTTGTGACAGTTAGCTAACTGTGTGTCTGCGCTCAGACCAGCTGGTTTTCTGTTGGCCTGTAGTTTCTGAGGCTCTGACTGAACTGGGAACAGTGGGAACAGTGGGAACAGTGTACTGGGGCTCAGCCACACTCAGCAGGCTGTGGAAGCTGCGTTTTCCACCACAGAGTCGCCTCTCATATCCGCCGCTGGAAGCGTCCTGGTTGCCGCGGGAATTTCCTTTGCCCTGTTTGGATCAGCTGATCGGCCGCGGCGGCGCTGACAGTTTGCAGTGTGTGTGTGTGTGTGTGTGTGTGTGTGTCGCTGCCTGTTTTTGTCTGGCCCCCCCTGTTGGCACAGCGGAGCGTCATCGGCGTAAATGATTCATCATGTTTGAGGTTCTCCTGGTGGAACCTGCTCTTGTGCAGCAGACCCCCCAAACAGCAGAGCTGCTGCTGCCTCTGCTGTACCAGCCATGCTACCACAAACTAGCTTAGCTTAGCTTAGCTTAGCTTAGCGTGCCTCCCAGTGTTTTTCTTTCAGGGTGGGAGGGGCAGTCAGCTCGCTGCCTGTTGCGTTGTGTTGGCAGCCATACTGGATCAGCAGCTTCATACGTGTCGCTCCACCCCTCGTTAGCAGGTGGCCAGGTTTTGCTGACATGTTTATCAGATTGTGATGGTTTGGATTTTGTCAGATTGCGCAGCTGTGATTTTGACAAGCAAAAGGGTCATTCCATGTCATTTACACAAATTTTCAGGACATCCCACGCACTTGAGTCTCAAAAAATTGTGAATTTTTCACCAGTTGTTTCTTATTTATCCAACAGGCACACTGTAAAATTTTAGTTTGCTCGGATGGATACTTTTTGACATATGGCCAATTTAGTGAGGGGGGTATGTGTCGATTTTGGTGCGATTTTCGCGCGTCTTTATTATTTTTCCTTCATTTTCAGGTGTCAGTATCTCAAGAACTACACTAAAATTGCACCACTAAAATTGCACCAAAATCACCACATACCCCCCTCACTAAATTGGCCGTATCTCAAAAAGTATCCATCCGAGCAAACAACAACATTTTACAGTGTGCCTATTGGATAAATAAGGAACAACTGGTGAAAATTTCAGAATTTGAGACCCAAGAGCGTTGGCCATTTGTTGAAATGACATAGAATGAGTCAAAAGATTTCCTGTGAGCTGTGCTGCAGAAGGCTGGTGTGATGAGGCACACCGCTCCACCTGCCAGAGTGATCGCTGCCAAATGCGGATTATTTAATGCTAAGAAGACGCAGTTTCTCCTTTGGCTTGGAGCCTGAATCCTCCTCAAAGATCTGAGAAGCTCCGCCAGGAGGAGGATGAGTGTGCGCTGTTGTAAATGTGTGTGTTCTGCTTTCAGTGCAGTGTGAGCTGGATGCAGACTCTGGTTCGCAGTGTGCAGACTATGTCCAGTGCTGGTTCTTTGACAAAGCCATTGGTGCATGCTCTCCCTTCTGGTACGGCGGCTGTGGCGGCAATGCCAACCGCTTTAACACGGAGCATGAGTGTTTCCAGACGTGTCGAGGCCGTTGTAAGTCCTTCTTACACACCGGGCCAGATGCACAAACCACTTTTTCCCCTTAATATTAATTTGAAAGTATGATTGCATATTAGTGCCACTGTAGAGAAAAAAATGATGGACCCATATTCTGAGCGGTGATGTCACAAAAACTGAAACTTCAGTACCACGTCGATGCCAGCAGCCCAAAAACATGACCGCACCCGCTTTCTATGGCAACGCAGGCATCAAATGTATTTATTCGGATGTAGTATTTATTCAGCTTGAGCCCTCAGCGGGCCGTAACATATTCTTATGGAACTGAAGGGGGCAGTATACGCACGATTTACGCTCGTTCAGGTGTGGGCAAAGAAGAGACAAACACACCTGAGCCTCGGCTCGTCCAGCAGAAACACAGGCAGAGGCGGGGATGGAAGGATTTTCATCAGGGGACTGTGATAAATTCACAAAAACAAAATATGCAAACGATGCCATCGAAGTTTCCCGTTAAGAAGCTGTTTCTTTTTCTAATTATGTATAAGCCTGTTTATTATTTCCATATTTCTGTCATGTCTCTGCTGGACACTGCAGGTGGAATTCTGTGCAATCTAAGAAGTTGTAATTTAAGCACAGATGACTTATTGTTTGTTTTCAGTACTTGAATGTTCAACAGATTTTAATAAAGCAGTGCATGTTGAAGTAAATAGGATTTTTTCTTTTTTTTCTCCGTGGTATGGAAGCGGGTATGGAGAACAGTGGAACAGTCTCTGGTGCTGCTGGTATCGACCACTGACTTTCTGCTATTGTGACAACCCTCACCATGAGAGAAAAACGTGGATATTCTCTGAGGTTCAAGTGGTCTATTTATTGAGATTAACTCACAAATTTATGAGAAAAAACTCCTTAGATTATAAAGTTACAAATTTATGTGGAAAAAACTGGGAAAATAGTTTTCCTTATCGCTGCAAGTACAGTGGTGGAAAAAAGTTTTCGGACACCCCATGCATTTGTGAAATATTGCATTAAGAATCACTCTTAGGTCTTCAAGTGCAATTTCTTTTAGTCCAGTCACAGCCAAAACACTAAACAAAACCTAAAAAAGCCATTAAAAACTTCAAATTGATTGGTTCCATAAAAATACATAAGAAATTTTGAGTATTGGGTCATTTTGGTACCAGTGATGAAGGTCGTTCTTTTTATTAAAAGACAAAATTTTTGTTGCCAAGCTTCGTGTCTATATAAAGCCAGCACATTTGAAAGTTCTTCAGACACAAAAATGGCTAAAACAAGGAACCTAACGCAGGAAACACGCCTGAAGATAAAGATTCTCAGCCAGGAAGGGTCCAGCTTCCGCCAGATAGCCAGGAAGTGCAGATGCAGTCCTTCAGCAGTAAGATACACTCTGCAGAAATACAGACGAACCAACAGCTTGGAAGACAAACCAAGATCTGGGCGTCTGAGGGTTTCTTCAGCAAGAAATGACCGCATCCTGATCCGCATGTACAGGCAAAACCACCGAATGACATCACAGGAGCTTCAGCAGCAGTGGTCAAACCAAACTGGTGTCCAGTGTTCCACCCGCACTGCACGTGGCCGACTTTTAGATCATGGCTTAAGGTCCTACAAGGCTATCAAGAACCCCTGATCAATGAGAGACAGAGGCTAGCCCGGCATCGTCGGCCCAGGCACACAAGAACTGGACAGCCAGGAACTGGAAGAAGATTCTGTGGTCAGATGAGTCCAGTTTCCAGCTTTATCTTCCTCCTGCTAACGTGAGGGTACGCAGAAGGCCAGGCGAAGCATTATCTCCAGCATGTACAGTACCTACGGTCAAGCATGGTGGAGGCAGTATCATGGTTTGGGGACCATGAGTGCTGCTGGTGTTGGTCATCTCACTGTCTGTGATGGCACATTGAACTCTGCCAAATATTGTACCGTTCTCTAAAACCCACATGCTCCCTTCTGCGCGTGCACTGTTCCGTCGAGGTAAAAACGGGATGTTTCAGCAAGATAATGCCCCTCGCCACACATCCAAGGCCAGCAGAGCTTGGCTGCAGGAGCACAGTATCCAGGTCTTAGAGTGGCCAGCTCAATCCCCGGACATGAGCCCCATTGAAAATCTGTGGTGGATTATCAAAAGGTCTGTTTCAAAGCGTAAACCAAAGAATTTAGAAGAATTAAAAGCAGTAATTCAAGAAGAATGGGACAAGATCCCTCAGCAGTGTGAAAGGCTCGTGGGGAACATGCCAGCCAGGATTAGAGCTCTACTACGTGCCAATGGCAGGGCTACTAAATATTAATTTGATGATGTGATGGTTTATTTATTTTTTGTTCAGTTTTAAACACATTGTCTATTATTTGTTGACTTTGATACCGACAATGTTGAGAACTGGCATATTTAAACTGTCAAGAATTTAGTTTTGTTAGTTTTTCTTGTAAACAATAAACAAAAAAATATAATTTGTATTTGTTTGTATCTGTCTAATGCAGCCACACCTTTTGAAACACAAAAAAGATTTTTCCACAAATACTTCATGATAATATTTGAGATTGTGTAAAATTTTAAGGGTGTCCGAAAACTTTTTTCCACCACTGTACAATTTGCTGAGGTCATCGGCTGCAGGCTTGACGCACGGCGAGCGACACTCTGATTACATATTGATTACATATTGATTCTATATTGCTGATGAAATGTGTGACTTGTGGCTGGTTGTGTGCTTTGACAGATCCGAGCTCCGTGCTGAGAACCGAGCCGAGCGACGTCCTGTCCACAGGTGAGGGCCGGCAGCCGGCAGCAGGGCTGAGCCATGCAGCCATATCTCATTAATAATCATTTATTTCTTTTTGGCCAACTTGCAAATCACTTTTTTTCTCCAATTTTGGACTTAATCCAAGTGAATTTACTCAGGTTTCATTTCGCTAGACATTTACATGATCCCAAACTATGTGTGTGATGTGAGTGATTGTTCTACCATTATTTCCAGCAGTGGTTCTCAAATGGGGGTACACGTCCCCTTAGGGGAGTACATGAGAATTTTTTAAAATGTTAATTCAAAAATAATAAATAATAAAAAAAATATCAGTCATGCACAATTCCTAAAATAATGAGCCTGTGCTACAACAAGTTCAATAAAAAATGTAAATGTAAGTTTAATAAAGCATGTTTTATTTTCTGTATTGCCTCCAGGGTTCCCGAAGTCTCGTTTCTATTTTTATTTCAGTTAAATAACGTGTTTTGTATTTGTGATTTTGTTGTATTTTTGTGTCCGTGCAGACGCCTGCTTCCTCCGTCAGGATGCCGGCGGCTGCCAGAACTACACCATGATGTGGTACTTTGACACCGTGCAGAGCGAATGTTCTCGCTTCTGGTACGGCGGCTGCGGCGGCAACGGCAACCGGTTCCCGACGCAGGAGGAGTGCGAGCACCTCTGTGTGACCAAGAGCCGATGAAGACAAGGAGGAGGAAGCGGAGCGCTGACAAAGACATCGTCCCGGGCGGAGCGACGCACCATCAGAAGCCTCTGGAGACATCCTAGGCTCCTGCTGGTTTAGAGGCAGTTGGGGAGACGCCAGCTGCCTCTGGATCAGCTCTGAGGGCCAAGAGTCTGCAGCTTTTCACTGGAAACAGCAAACCCTGCAGCCGCCGGTCTGACCCAGGAAACCAGCGGCTCAATCCGGTTTTTGTCTGCAGTGAAAAACGAGACGCTTGGGCCTCGATGGCGTTAAGACTGAAAACACACCACATGTATCAGGAAAACACAAGTTGCCTTAGAAAATATATGCAACACCAAGGCTGTGACAGCGCATCAGGGCCGCTGTAGAGAGAGAGAAAAAATGATGAAGCTGGGGGGTAATATTCTGAGAAAAAAACTCAGAATTTCCAAGATTAAATTGGAAAATTTATGAGACAAACTCAGTGTGTTCTTTTCTCCTGAATAGGCTGATGGGAAGATCAGCAGCATTTACTTCTTACTAAATGAGAGCAGAAGAAAAACTACTTTTTCCTTGTAAATTTACAACATCAACCTCAGAAATTCAGAGTTTTTCTCTCTGAATATTAACAACAACCCCTTTTCTTCCCCGCAGTGGCCCTGATGCGCCGTCGTACCGAGGCAGATCTCCTGTGTGATATTGAAGTGAAAAGCCTTTATTCAGCGGCCCTGTTGTTGCGTTTGGGCCCCTGATCAGACCGGCCCCTGAATAAAGATTTATTAAAGGTTTATTAACACTTTGATCACAGGGAACAGCTGCTATAGTATTTTTTCTTGAATATTCATGTGTTATTTTATTCCTCAGCCACAGAGTACCTTCATTCTTGTTTAGCACCCACTGGAGTTGGAGTAGGTTTTTTTTTTTCATTGATGTTTTCCTTCAGAAAATGATTGACTGTTTACCTGTCCACTGTTCCACATGGACCCGGCCGGCGACACAGGAAACGTCTTGTTCCAGGTTCCTTCAGCGAATCAGAAGCATCAGGTGCTAAGTTGTGAAGTCAGAGGCCAGATGTATAAAAGATGAGCACTAATAAAAGTTTTGTACTCACAGAGGTGGAAAGGCGGCGTCACTGTCATTGTGTTCATGTTAATGAGCTCCACATCCACACCTCGTCAGCCCCGACAAGTAACCATAGACATGCTTGTTGAAATGACTCTCTCTTGTCCTGTTTAGCCTTTTTTTACTTCAACTATCTCCCTGCATGGCAAGCAAACAGAACCTGAAGGTCTCGATAAATCAGACAGTTCAGAAAATGTTCATCATTTCTCTTCTTCGGCGTTTAGTGTATTTATGATCACGGGCTGTGGTCGAGGTCTGTGCCTGCGGTGTCTGTGTCTGAGCTGGTGTCTGTCTGCAGCCCTGCCATCAGACCTGCAGCTGCTGCTGAGGCCAGCCTCACATGCAGCCTGCATGCCAACTTCACTTCTGTGCAGCCCAGCTGTTTTCTGTGGCTTTCTCTGGATCAAGCATCAAATGAAAGTCCTGACGTAGGTTTGCATCACGACTTGACATGTAAACGACACACCAACAGTAAAACCTCAGGGGACTGTGATAAATTCACAAAAACAAATCTGAAACCTGGAAATGATTGCATGAACGTTGCATTTTGAAAAGCCAGACTGACAGATAGTCAATCTCTCGTCATTCTGTGAAAGATTAAACTCATGTGGCTGTCAGCTTCACAGCGACGTGGTGTGACGGTGGTTTGTGGAGACGGGACAGGTGATTGTTCTAATTTTAGTTTTCAATAGTAGCAGAGTTTGCCGTCCAACAAGTCTGAAAACAAAATAATGTTTCCATGTGCGGTGCGTTTTTCTCCCGTCGCCTCCCTCTCACAGAGCCGTTGACATGTTGAGTCCAGCCCGAGCCAAGATGGCGGGGAGCGAGCAAGTCTGACGAGGAACAGCAAACAGCAGGCAGGCCGTGCAGCGTCGGGGCACAGCGACATGCCGTCCGGCTGAGCTTCAGATCAGGGAGCAGGACTCAAAGCTTCGAGTTTCTTGATCAGATCCGTTTCTTCTGCAGAGAAGTTAATTGGTTTACTGCAGGTTACGCCCAAAACAGCCAGGACTAATGAAGAGACTCAGTCCAGCCTTTAGAGCCAGGAGCAGCTCAGCCTTTTGTCCAGCGTTCAGACAGCAGCAGCTCTGCTCATTTCATTTCAAATAGGAACATGGAACAAAGCCATGGAAACACACACACACACACACACACTGCACCAGTCAACAGTCTTATTTGTTCCATACAGTCCAGCAGCCACTGAATGGAAATGATTTATGATAAAACAGTAAAGGATCAAAAACTAGAGAAAAGTAAAGCCCCTTTAACTTCTTCGTCCACTGCAGCCGTGCTCGATCGTATGAAAAGTTCAAGGCTTTTTAGTTGAGATGAGTCCAGGTTCCACACACACACACACACACACACACACACACACATCACTTGTTTGCCTGCAGTGCCGCCTGCAGGTCGTCGCTCTGCCAGCTGTGGAGGCGTGGGCTCACTTCGCTGGGCGGGGCAATGAACCCGCCGGCTTCATGGTAAAAAAAAAAAAAAAAGCAATGAATAAATAAATCTTTGGAATTGCAGCCAGGCTGTGTGTCTTCCTGCTCGCATGGCTCTGCACTTTGGATGTGCTTTGGATCTCTGACTTCAGCTACACTCATGTTATTGAAGTTATTTTCAGAACTTTAAGAACTACAGAAACTCTGAACAAACTGCAGGGTTTCACTGTTTGGATTTAAAGGGGCATTCAGTTTATTTATTGTCCTCCAATGACATGTGTAATTCAGGTGTAATTCAGAGATGTCTGACATATGGCCTGGGGGCCGAATCCGGCCCCTGAGCATATCTCATCCGGCCCCCCCAGAATGCTGTGGAGGCAATGAGGAAAAAAACAAAAAACATATTTTGAAATCATAATATAATTTTTCAGAGTGATGAACTGTTTACAATGAATGAGAATTAGGGTTAGAATTACACTACTCACAAAAAGTTAGGGATATTCGGCTTTCGGGTGAAATTTCAGGATGAACCTAAAATGCATTATAACCTTTACAAGTGAACTTAATGTGACCTTCTGTAAACTTTTGAATGCACATGTCCAACTGTCAGTGTTGGGCAAGCTACATGGAAAATGTAGTGAGCTAAGCTACATTAACATGAACCAACTTCATTCCAAGTCATTGCTATCTTAGTGATCAATAAAACTGTCAGTCAAACAGAAAGTCAGGCAAAAAATGTTCAGTTCATTAGTTGATGAAACTGTGCTCTCTCTGCTTTTACTGCTACAAACCATGGCAACAAAAATACACAACATGCTTCACATAATAACAAAAAGCAGGTAGTGCATTTATACTAATGTGGGGGAAGTGTGTATATGTTAGTGTGTGTATGTGTGCACACCTGTGTTTGCATGTAGTTTCTGCCTCTGTGTTCCAAGGTTTTTTCCTTATTAGTGGATAAGGAGGCCAGGCATCCTGATCTTTCTTACCAGCTGCTTGTTCAGGCGACACACGTGCTCGTGTCCCGCTGCAGCAGACAGGTAGGACAGGTACGCGACGTCAAACAGAAAAGCGGCTGTCGGCTACACGTACAGGTCCGTGAGCGGCGGTGACGTCACCCACTGCTCCCGATCTATGTCAGATATCAAACCGCAGCAAAAGCTCCGTTGCGTTTAAGTTTGAGAAATGGCTGGGAAAATGTAGCTTCTGTGGACGCTACCGCGCTATTTGATCATCAAAATAGTTTCACTACTTAAAAGCTATTTGATTTGGAAAACAGCGACGCTACGACCGCGCTACTGAGAAATGTAGTTAAACTCGTAACGTTGTTACTTGTAACGCCACTACTGCCCAACACTGCCAACTGCTCAATGTTTCAGTACTTTTTGCACAAGTTGCTGTTCTCTAACAAGGAGTTTAACGGCAAAATTCACATCAGGTGTTTGATGCTCCAGCTCATCGAGGTCGTATCATTAGGGAACGGCTGCTGGAGACTGGGGTACCTCAGATGGAGTGGCCTGCACTTTCTCAGACCTGAATCCCATAGAAAACCTATGGGATCAGCTGAGTGGCCGTGTAGAGGCTCGGAGCTCTGTACCCCAGAACCTCAATGTCCTGAGGGCCGCCCTTCAAGAAGAGTGGGATGCCATGCCTCAGCAGACAATAAGTCGACTTGTGAACAGCATGAGACGTCGCTGTCAAGCTGTAATTGATGCTCAAGGGCACATGACAAGTTATTGACACTGACATTTTTTGTTGTGGTATATCCACCACTGTTGTTGGCTTTTGTTTCAATAAATTGTTTGAGATGAGGAAATCACCA